>NW_015170314.1:403023-445382 GCF_001447785.1 Gekko japonicus | reverse complement strand
ATCTTGTCAGATCTCGGAAGCTAAGCAGGGTTAGCCTTGGCTATTATTGGGATGGGAGACCTCCAAGGAATACCAGGGTCGTGATGCAGAGGGCAGGCAATGGCAAACCATCTGTGAACGTCTCTTGCCTTATTTATTTATTTATTTATTTATTCGATTTGTATCCCGCCCTCCCAAAGGCTCAGGGCGGCTCACATGCGGCAAAGCCGAAATATAAAATACAATAAAACATGTAACAAAAAACAGAATAACAACATTTAAAACCACAATAAAAATCTATGCTACATCACGGTGCTGTAATCTTCCTATGTCAATTCTTCCAAGATGGGAACAACCACCCCAATTTTGGCGGCCAGCTATCTCGATAGCGCGGTCTACCCACAACACTATCTGTAAACTCCTGCCAGGCAATGCCTACCCCCCTTCAATGGGGGCAGGCGATGAAACACTACCGCGGTGGTGGGGAAGAGCTCCGTCTTGCAGGCCCTCTGTTGCCGTAAGTCGGCTGTGACTTGACGGCACACACACAAAAACACACGTCGTGCCATTTTCCTTGCATCGGTACCTGAAGGTGCCATTCCTCCCCACTCTACTAGAGGGATGGGGGGGGGGACGGGCTTCTTTAAAAATCTGCAATATCTAGATCACTGTCGTGTAATTGGACTACAACAGTCTCTTTCCAGTTCCTCTGCATTCCCATCCTTCATTTTTTGTAAGAAAAAAAGCACCGCAGACTCTTCCTTGCAGCTACAAAAAGGGCTAGATACTTAATTTCTTTTAATGAAAGCTGGGAATTCAGAGGAACTAATAGATCATAGGAGCTGCAGTGGCTCAAGTGGTTAAGACGCTGAACTGCAGGCTGTGGAAGGTCGGTAGTTCAGCAGTTCGAGACCCGAGTGTGCCGCATGACAGCGTGAGCTCCCGTCTCTAGTTCCAGCTCCTGCCAACCTAGCAGTTCGAAAGCAAGAAATTGCAAGTAGATAAATAGGTACCACTTCGGTGGGAAGGTAACAGCGTTCCGTGCGCCTTGGTGTTTAGTCATGGTGGCCACATGACCACGGAAACGTCTTCGGACAGCGCTGGCTCTTCAGCTTTGAAACGGAGATGAGCACCACAGCCCTAGAGTCGGACTCGACTGGCTTTCGAGCAAGGGAAACCTTTACCTTTAATAGATCTTGAGGGGATGTTGAATGGCATGGTATAGCCGGATCTCATCAGATCTCGGAAGCTAAGCAGGGTCAGTACTTGGAAGGGAGACCTCCAAGGGAGACTCTGCGGAGGAAGGCAAAGGCAAACCGTCTTTGCCTCTCCCTTGCCTTGAAAACCCCTCGCTGGGGTTGTCATAAGTCAGTTGTGACTTGACAGCACTTTAGTGTGTGCGTACGTAGTAGATTTTGGCAGTGTAACGTTGCTGCTCTGTAGGAGTCAAGCAATAGTCAAGTTTGGTGTAGTGGTTGGGAACGTGGACTGTAATCTGGGAGAACCGGGTTTGATTCCCCTCTCCTCCACATGCAGCTGCTGGTGTGACCTTGGGTCAGTTACAAGTTGTTTCAGAGCTGCTGTCTGATGAGCAGTCCTCGAAAGAGCTCTCACAGCCCCTCCTAACTCACATGGTGTCTATTGTGGGGAGGGGAAGGGAAAGGGGATTGTAAACCACTCTGAGACTCTTTTGGGTAGTGAAGGGCGGGGTATAAATCCAGTCTCTTCTTATTATTATTCTCTTTATCTTATGGCAGAGTTACACACAGGAAGCATATAATAATAATTATTATGTGTGGGGATGGAGGCCAGGAAATTGTGGGGGAAGGTGCTGCATGGACATTCCGTTGCCACCGTGAATGCCTCCGTGTTTGCAAAAGCAACGAGACCTTGACGGAGAATCACGACCACACGGAAGCTGCCTCAGCAATCTAGCTCAGCGTCCTCTTCCCAGCAGGGATTCGACAGACCTCTGGGAACTCAACAGGCAGAGCCCAAAGTAGATAGATGTCCTTTCCTGATTTTTAGTTTGTCTCTTGAATCCAGTCCCTGGCCCGGTTCCCTTTAGTTATTGTATTTCATAGCTGTTGGCTGGGGCCATCAAGAGTGTGGCTGTTCCAGAACTTGGGGGCTTCGTTCAAGCGTACTGTCTCCTGAGTCCATGCATTGGCATCTCTAGCCCTGGTGACTGAGGGGAACCTCCGCATCCAGAGGCACTAATCCTCTGAATCCCAGAGCCAGCAGGCAACACCAAGGGAAGGCCTTGGCCTCTATGTCCTTTTTGTTGGCCCTTCAGAGGAACTGGATGGCCCCTGTGTGAGACGGGATGCTGGACTAGATGGACCACTGGTCTGATCCAGCAGGGCTCTTCTGGTGTCCTTATCAGGGGAAGGCCTCGGCCTCCAAGCCCTGTTGTTGGCCCGACAGAGGAACTGGCTGGCCACTGTATGAGACTGGATGCTGGACTAGATGGACCACTGGTCTGATCCAGCAGGGCTCTTCTGATGTTCTCAGGGGAAGGCCTCGGCCTCTAAGCCCTGTTGTTGGCCCTCCAGAGGATCTGGTTGGCCACTGTGTGAGACAAGATGGTAGACTAGATGGGCCACTGGTCTGATCCAGCAGGGCTCTTCTGATGCTCTTATTAGGGGGAAGGCCTCATCCTCTATGCCCTCTGTTGTTGGCCCTCCAGAGGAACTGGTTGGCCACTATGTGAGACAAGATGGTGGACTAGATGGGCCACTGGTCTGATCCAGCAGGGCTCTTCTGATGCTCTTATCAGGGGGAAGGCCTCATCCTCTGTGCCCTCTGTTGTTGGCCCTCCAGAGGAACTGGTTGGCCAATGTGTGAGACAAGATGGTGGACTAGATGGGCCACTGGGCTGATCCAGCAGGGCTCTTCTGATGCTCTTATCAGGGGGAAGGCCTCGTCCTCTGTGCCCTCTGTTGTTGGCTCTCCAGAGAAACCGATTGGCCTCTGTGTGAGACTGGATGCTGGACTAGATGGACCCTCACTGGTCTGATCCAGCAGGGCTCTTCTGATGTTCTTATTAGGAGAAGACCTTGGCCTCTCTGCCCTGTTGTTGGCCCTCCAGGGGGACTGGCTGGCCACTGTGTGAGACAAGATGGTGGACTAGATGGACCCTCACTGGTCTGATCCAGCAGGGCTCTTCTTATGCTCTTATCTGTCAGGAGCTCTGCAGTGTTTGTAGATCAGAAGGAACTGGGTGATTTTGATGTTTCACGTAGCATTTTCTTTGAATGTCCGGCACCTGGCAAAATCTAATTGGAAAACCAAACCCCCTCCCAAATCTTCATATACTGAGGATCCTACTGAGCCCTTCCCAGTGGATTTAAGCTTCCGAAGACTTGCCTTGAGCTCCGTTGCCATTTCCCTGCAGGCCTCTCACTTCCCCACCCAGCCGCGCTCACAGGATCAGAGACAAGAGGAGGCCCCAAAGAGCTGACAGGCTTGATCCGGTGTGCAAATTTCCCAGAGTTCTCCTAATCCTGCAGGGCCGAGGTGCGTTCAGAAGGGCTCGCCCGCCTGCGAGGAAATTGATCGGCGATTGTATCAAGTGGGAGCTCAAATGCTCTTTAATTAAACCCGGGTCTGGGCTGTGATGTGTAATTAGATTTCGTCCGTAACGTCCTGAGAGTTAGAAAAGTTCTGCATCCGTCAGATGTGAGTTTGCATCCTGGACTGGGGCAAAGGGCAGAAACGGCACTGCGGAGCTCCGAGGCAAGACCCAAGAGAGAGGCCGCAGGAAAAAAATGCAAACACGGTTGACGTGTGCTAATGGAGGGGCTGGGGCAGTAGAGGCCATTAATCCTTCCAGCGCCAGGGCCCTTGGTGGAGAGGGTGGATCCGGGTGTGTGTGTGTGTACAAAAGAATGCCACGCGGACACACACACAGTGTCCCTGCACAGTGCCAACCGCACAGCTTGTTTTGTGTGAAAGGAAGCAGATTGAGCTTCTTGTACACAGAAGTGCCAGAACCTGGCAGCCGGAATCCTTGCAGGCACAGAGAATAACTGTTTAAACGGCGGGAGTAATTGCCAAACCGGGCGGGCTTTATGCCGCTCAAAGAGGAGCGGGGGGGGGAGGATGGGTGGTGCTGGTGGTGGGGGGAGATGGCTGCAGGGTAGAGAGGGACGCGCAGTGGCAGGAATCACGTTTCGTCAGCATCAAGGCCAATTTGTGATGCTTCCGAGGGCGCTTAGGTGGCTTGGTTTTAAATCTGGGTCATGTGCTCAAGGATGCTTAATGCAGATTAACACTTCTTTCGCTGCTGTGGATTCACAAGGTGGGGAGGCAAAAGGGGCAGGTTTTTTCATATGAACATAAGAACCTAAGAGAAGCCAACGTTGGATCAGGCCAGTGGCCCATCCAGTCCAACACTCCGTCATGTCGCACAGTGGCCAGAAATACCAGGTGCCATCAGGAGGTCCAGCAGTGGGGCCGGGACACTAGAAGCCCTCCCACTCTGCCCCCCACCCCCAAGCACCAAAAATACAGAGCATCCCTTGCCCCAGACTGAGAGTTCCTATCTATCCCTTGTGGCTAATAGCTGCCTTTCCACCCAATCCAGAGATCCCAAGGCTGCAATTAGGGTCCCCAAGACAGACACAGGAGCTGCAGGTAACTGCCTTTTTAAGAGCTGCAGGGGCCCGACTCTTCTTGGGACCACAGCGAGAGGCAGGGGAGTGGCTCCCGCCTCCCCCCTGCACCACCTTGGGTCAGTCACAAGCTCTGGCACAGCTGTCCTTGAAAAAGAGCAGTTTCTGTCAGAGCTCTCTCAGCCCCACCCACCTCACAGGGTGTCTGTTGTGGGGAGGGGAAGGGAAAGGAGTTTGTAAGCCGCTCTGAGACTCCAAGTGAAGGGCGGGGTATAAATCCAACCTCTTCTTCCTCCATCTTCTAGTGTCCTGGCCCCACTGGTGGACCTCCTGATGGCACCTGGTATTTTTGGCCACTGTGTGACACAGAGTGTTGGACTGGATGGGCCACTGGCCTGACCCAACATTGGCTTCTCTGATGTCCTTATGAGGCCTTCCCCTGATGTTGCCTCCTGGCTCTGGTATTCAGAGGCTTAGTGCCCTCTGAACGTGGAGGTTCCTCTCCATCACCCATAGCTAGTAGCCATTGATAGACTTATCCTCCATGAAAATATATAATCCCCTTTTCAAACAGTTTATTCCTGTGACCATCACTACCTCCTCTGGCAATGAATGCCACTTTTTAATCACTCAGTGTAAAGCAGGGGTCATTTCGTAGAAAAAGAGGTGCAGGTAGCATAACTCATTTACATATGCCACACCCCCTGACATCACCGGACGTGTGTCAGAAGGCAACACCCACCGCTCAGGTTCCACTAGACTGTTTTGGATTGCTAGTTATTGGGGGAACGTGCAGATCTGTCCTCGCAGAGGAGGGAGAGCTTTTACCTGAATAAATCTTGGTCTTAAAGGTGCCACTGGACTGTTTTGGGCCGGGGGGGCTCTGCAGCTTACCTGGCTGCTTCTTCCTCTGACTGAAGGCTGCTGGGAACAGGGGGTGGGGCTTGTTGCATGTGCCCACCCCCTGGGCTCTTTACTGCCGGAGCTCCGCTCCTGTGCGCTCCTTCAGGAAATGACCCCTGGTTTAAAGTAATATTTCCTTTTGTCCATCCTGAATCTCCTGCCCATCAGCTGCAGGGCTCTCTCTGTATGTCTGTTCATGAGGTATGTCTTCTCCTACTGCACTGGGTGCCCAGCATTGCCTGCTTAACTCCAGTTCTCCCATACAGTTCCGTGGTAAAAATGTATGAGTGGCTGGGCGCGTCTGACCAGAGGTGACGTGCGTAAAGCACATCATAAAGTTCCAGGGCAAATGGGATCTGCGTTCCTTCATAGCCCCCGAGAAATGCACGCACGAAGGTGGTTGTTCATGTACACACACTGCGGGAGAGGCCCAGGGTGTTTTTGCTTGTACTCGAGGGTTATGATCTTGTGATTGTGGTGCTGGTTTCCTCCCAGCAGCTGTTTCCTGAGGGTTCGATGCGGCTTAAAGTGAGTCCTTGCAGAATCAGACCAATTAGACAGGTCTGGGTTCCCCTGCGTTTCCAAAATGTGACATGTAACGTCCCAGGGCCTTTTTTGGCTTGGGAAGATGGTGCAAGGGGGAGGCGGGAGCCACTCCTCTCCCCCTCGCTGTGGTCCCCCTCGCTGTGGTCCCAAGCAATGTTCCCTTTAAGCTGTGGAGTCTTGTGAGCAAAAATTCTACTTTGTGAGCTACTGGGCATTAAAGTGGTGAGCGAGCGATTTGGCGGCTGCATCAATGAGTCTGCTCTGGAGCCATCCTTCTTGAGCGAAAGCAAGAATGTGTGAGCCGGAGGCTAAAAAACTGTGAGCTGGCTCACACTAACTCAGCTTAGAGGGAACACTGGTCCCAAGAAAAGTCGGGCCCCTGCAGCTCTTTAAAAGGCAGTTACCTGCAGCCCCTATGTCTGCCTTGGGGACCCTGATTGCGGCCTTGGGATCTCTGGATCGGTTGGAAAGGCAGCGCAGAAGTGTTTGAAATAAATACAGTAAGTGAATAATATTTATTTATTGGATCTGTATCCCGCCCTCCCCTTGACAGGCTCAGGCCAGGTTCCAACAGTAAAAGTGCAATACAGTAAAAACCATTTTAAAACACCAGAGCACCAGAGCACCAGCACTTTATTGTAATTTTGTATTGTTTTATTCTGCTTTTAACTGTTTTATTATGGCTTTGTGCCCTTATTGTTAGCCGCCCTGAGCCCGTTGGGGAGGGCGGGATATAAATCAAAATAATAAATAAATAAATAAAATACATGACATAACAGCACATAAATCATAGGTGCCATAGCACTCTAATAAAAGTCAGATGCTTCAGTTGGCTGTTGTTAATATCAGTTTTTGTTATAAAGATCTTCAAATTTAGGTTCCCAAGGTCCTAAGTCATAAGGTCAAGGTAATGGTAGACAGCCCTATTCTAAGCTTCAGGGGTTCCCAATTTTCTTGAGCCTGCAGGCTCCTTTGGAATTCCGGCACAGGGTGGTGGGCGTGGCCACAAAAATGGCTGCTGCAGGAGGCGGAGCCAGCCATGCGATGGACGCCGCAGCGGACCTTCAGTCACACAGTAGAGAGTCTGGTGTTGTGGCGGTCGATGCTGCCATGGCAACATTCTTTAAAACATCTGCAGAGCCAACCAGAAGCCTTGCTGGGCAAAAGCCTCACCTGGCCCCGCCCACTTTCTAAAAAACACTTGGTAGGTACCAGGCAACGCTCCCTCTAGGCCGCAGAGTCTTGTGAGCAAAAATCCTACTTTGTGAGCTGCTGGCATTAAACCTGTGAGCGAGCGATTTGGCCGCTGCATAAATTAGTCTGCTCTGGAGCCCTCCTTCCTGAGCCGAGACAAAACTGTGTGAGCCGGAGGTTAAAAAACTGTGAGCTGGCTCACACTAACTCCGCTTAGAGGGAACCCTGGTACCAGGGAAGGTGTCTTTGGGGCACCACAGCACCCACCGTCCTTCCTACTCAACTTGGTCTCTCCTCATCCCTGGCCCCCAATGGAAATGATTTCATATTGCAGTGGTGCCTGGTGCATGTGGTTGGCCCCTTTGGTGCTTAGAAAGGCCTGTGCACAGAGGGTGAGTAACGCGTCTTCTCTCATGCCCGGCCCTGCCTCCTTTCTGTAAAGTCTACAAACAGAGGGATGGAAGCTGTTGCCGGTAGTAACCGAGGAACCGGATGTCACTGCCGGAGGTCGCCCTCTGGTGCAGTGCCTCATTTCCCCCAGCTGTGACAGATGGACGGGGCTTTCGACTGGGCCCCTGGATCCTGGAGGTTGGCAACTAGGCAAGTGTGGTGTGTTTGCATGCGTACAGGATCCCCGTCGGTGATTCCTTCCCTAGCTGTGACCCCCGAAGTCACCCTTCACCGATGCCTCACCTTTCTCCCTGCGTCTTAAATGATGATGTTGGTGCCTGCTACTGTTTTTATGAAAGCCAGCGTGGTGTTGTGGTTAGAGTGCCGGACTAGTATCGGGGAGAACCAGGTTCGAATCTCCACTCATGCTACGGAAGCTGGCCGGGTGACTGTGGGCCAGTCACACTCTCAGCCTGACCTACCTCGCAGGGTCGTTGTGGTGATAGAAAGGAGCAGAGGGGAACGATGTAAGCTGCCCTGGGTCCCCATTGGGGAGAAAGGCGGGGTAGAAATGAAGAACGCAAATAAGCAAACCGCCAGAGCTGCCTGATACATTCTGGTTACCGGACAAGATATTACGGAATTCCTTCAAAAATAAATAAATAGGGGAAGTAAATCAACAGAAGCAGACAAGTTACTCAGAGGTGACGGGCAAGACCTGCTGCGGTTCTTTAACAAAATATATTCTGTATCCCTCTGCTCCCCCTCGCCCCCCTGAAAACCCCACGGCCAGATCTCCGTCAACACACCCACCCACCAACGCTCCCTCTAAGCTGTGGAGTCCTGTGAGCAGAAATTCTACTTTGTGAGCTACCAGCATCGAAGTTGTGAGCAGGAGATTCGGCCGCTGCATCAGTTAGTTTGCTCTGGAGCCCTCCTTTCCTGGGCTGAGACAACAATGTGTGAGCCGGAGGCTGAACACCTGTGAGCCGGCTCACACTAAATCAGCTTAGAGGGAGCCCTGCGCCCCCACCCACACGCACATGTATAACAAATGTGTGTGTTTGTCCACAGCATTTATGCAGATATTCCCTCTAAGCTGTGGAGTCTTGTGAGCAAAAATTCTCCTTTGTGAGCTCCTGGCATTAAAGTTGTGAGCGAGCGATCTGGCTACTGCATTAAGTTAGTCTGCTCTGGAGCCCTCCTTCCTGAGCCAGGACAAAAATGTGTGAGCGGGGAGGCTAAAAAACTCGAAAGCAAGAAATTGCAAGTACATAAATAGGTACCACTTCGGTGGGAAGGTAGCAGCGTTCCGTGCGCCTCGGCGTCTAGTCATGCTGGCCACGTGACCACGGAAACGTCTTCGGACAGCGCCGACTCTTCGGCTTGGAAACGGAGAGGAGCACCGCAACCCTGGAGTCGGACTCGACTGGCTTTTGAGCAAGGGAGACCTTTCCCTTTTTTTAGCTCACACTCGTTCAGCTTAGAGGGAACACTGGATCCGTCCTGTAGATCGAAAGACGTCACAGCTTCTTGGAGGGGGTGGGGGACCGTTCTGGAAGGGAAGGCAGCAGGAAGGATTCATCGCGCGGCTGCCCGAATCCCGACCCTTGCCGCTTTCCCCAGGCTCCGGAGCACGCTTCGCTCCCTCCCTCGGCCGCCTGCCTCCGTGTCCCTCTTTCCCCAGCCCCTCCCCTCCCCTCGTCAGCCCCCCTCCTCCTCCAGGCTGGGCTCGGAGATCTCGGAGAAGCGGTGCTGCTGCCGTGCGCAGCGCAGACCCCGGTGACAGCAGGAGCAAGAAGCCTCCCGCAGCCAGCCGCCCGCAGACGCAGAGGCACGCAGGACCGGGCGGATCTGCTGCACGCCGGGCTCCAGGGGCCGGATCCGAGCCGTCCCCGCGGCGTTGGGTGTCTCTCCGGCGGACCCGATCAGCATGGGATGAGGACCAGGACTGGCGATCCAGGCTGGCGAGCCAAGAATCCGGGGCGTGCGTCAGGCCAACATGCAACAGGGCAAAAGCAAGCAGCCCGCGAGCCAACTGGAGGGTCCGGGCGGCGGCTGGGGGTTCGGCCCCCGCCTCCCCGGCGGCACTGGTGAGCTGCAGACTGATCGCCCGCCGGCTCCTGCCCCCCGAGCGGAGGGGCTGCTCGCTTCCCCCCCGCCCCGCCGCAGATGCCTCCGCTTGCACGAGGGAGTCCGCCTGGTGAACGCTTCTGCCTCGGTTTGACAGCAGCCCGACCACATCCTCAGCGGCGGCGCAGGGATTCCGAGGAGCACGTGAAGGGGGGCGAAGGCATGCCAGCGGCCCGGACCCACCGACGGCTGGTGCTGTGAGGGCAGAGGTTACAGGGGGATCATGGGAGGGAAGCCGGTCAAATGGTGAGCCCTCGACTGGTGATGTCGTCATTTAAAGGTGGTGGTGGTGGTGGGCAGTGTTCCCTCTAAGCTGAGTCAGTGTGAGCCAGCGCACCGTTTTTCAGCCTCCGGCTCGCACATTTTTGTCCTAGCTCAGGAAGGAGGGCTCCGGAGCAAACTGATTTATGCAGAAGCCAAATTGCCTGCTTACAACTTAAATGCTGGTAGCTCACCAAAGTAGGATTGTTGCTCACAAGACTCCGCAGCTTAGAGGGAACATTGGACTGGTGGGCAAGTGTTCCCTCTAAGCTGAGTCAGTGTGAGCCAGCTCACTGTTTTTCAGCCTCTGGCTCACACACTTTTTTGCCTTCGCTCATGAAGGATGGCTCCAGAGCAAACTAATCTATGCAGAAGCCAAATTGCCAGCTTACAACTTAAATGCTGGTAGCTCACCAAGTAGGATTGTTGCCCACAAGACTCCACAGCTTAGAGGGAACATTGGTGGTGGGCAAGTGTTCCCTCTAAGCTGAGTCAGTGTGAGCTAGCTCACCGTTTTTCAGCCTCCGGCTCGCACATTTTTTGCCTTCGCTCAAGAAGGAGGGCTCCAGAGCAAACTGATTTATGCCGTGGCCAAATCGCCTGCTTACAACTTTAATGCCAGGAGCTCACAAGGTACAATTTTTGCTCACAAGACTCCACAGCTTAGAGGGAGCATTGGACTGGTGGGGCAGTGTTCCCTCTAAGCTGAGTCAGTGTGAGCCAGCTCACCGTTTTTCAGCCTCCGGCTCACCCATTTTTTTGCCTTAGCTCATGAAGGATGGCTGCAGAGCAAAGTAATTTATGCCGTAGCCAAATCACCTGCTCGCAACGTTAATGCCAGGAGCTCACAAGGTACAATTTTTGCTCACAGGACTCCATAGCTTAGAGGGAACGGTGGGGGGCTGAGACAGGGAGGGGTGTTTCTGGGAATGCAGTGGGGTGGGGTGGTGGTGGGGAGATGCAGGCTGGGTCGCTGGGAAGAAGGAATCCTGCAGACTGGCTTCCTGCACCGTAAACCCTGCTGGGATCGGTTTCCTTTCCCAGACCTCATTTCCCTGCATCCTTAAAAAAAATAAATCGACAGGTCCAAAACCACGTTCTCCCCCCCCTTCATGGATACGGTGCCAAACCATCCCTCCGTCTTCCGCTGCCAGCTCTAACCACGCGAGGGCCCATTGATGGACCGAGGCAGCCTTTGGTCCCTGGCTTGGTGGTGGCTCACTTCCTTTCGGGGAGCCCCGGCAGCTACCGCTGGTGACTCACCAGGCCACGGGCTGTAAATAGAACCGGACTCGAGGCTGCCCGGAGACAGAACGTGTCTGAAATCCTGGTGCCACTGCAGTTTGAAAGGTGGCTGAGCATGCTCTGGGCTGCCTGAACCCCATGATGAATTGCATGCGGTGGGGGCCAGTGTTTGTGTGTGCGGGGGGAGATCATAGTTTTTTGGGAGTTATTTTTCTGGGCTGGTGTTGCCAGATGCTTGGTGCCTGGGGGGGTCAACAGTGGGAGGGCTTCTAATGTCCCGGCCCCACTGCTGGACCTCTTGATGGCACCTGGTATTTCTGGCCACTGTGTGATACAGAGTGTTGGACTGGATGGGCCTTTGGCCTGATCCAACATTGGCATCTCTTATGTTCTTATGGGCCCCCCGTCCTGTTCAGGGTCACGGTCTGTCTCGCGGCCTCACAGCCGTTGTCTCGTCCTGCCACGGCCACGAGGGGACGGTGCCTTTTTGACCGCCCTGCCTCCCTTGCCCTCGATAGCCGTCTCTCTGATGTGCAGAAAACGTAACAGGTGAACCCGTTCCTGATATGGAAATGAAGTGGTGGGGGAAACGTCGACCCCGTCTGGCTGCTTTGAAAGGCACACCAGCAGTACCACCACCCCCTATAGAGGGTGGTGGCAGTACCCGGCTTTCCGTCTGGTGATGTTTCTGTTTCCTCTTCCCGATTTAGTCACTGCAACGTGTAGGTGTCATTAGCAGCCATATGGAACACCCCCCCCCCCGCCGCCGGCTGATTTCAGATGGAAGGTTTGGGGGTGGTTTTTGGGTAACACCTGTCCTGATACAGTATACCTGACAACGTGGAGGCCTGCTGAAGTCTCTCTCAGCCAGTGCTATTCCTGCCAGGAGTCTGATTCAGTTTTGGGAAGATTCTGGGAAATGTGCTGGAGCGGCATCCCCCCCCCCCCTTTTAAATCTCCTCTGCTTTCTTCACGTCCCCGTTTTTTCTGTTCCTTTTGTTTGTTCCATCTTTTGTTCCCGTCTCTGGGAAAATGATACATTAACTCTTGCTCACACTTGCAAGGATAAATTCTTTGGGGACGCATTAAATGGGTCAGTGAGTTGTAGATGCCGTTTGCTGTTGTCTGGGCGATGCGTGCGGGAAGAATTTCCGAGAGGGAGGGAGGTGGGGCGGGGAGAAGTCTGAGGGGCTGGACCAGGGGCCACATCTGAAACGCCCGTCTTTTTAAAAAAAAAAAAAAAAAAAAGGAGGAGCCCGAATTCAAGAATGTAAAGTCCAGGTCATGGGTCGGGATCCCTGTCCTTATGGGAATCCGGGATTGGTAAAAAATAGTCTTATTTGACTTTTGACTGGTGACTCACGCCGCCCCCACAACTCCGTAGCTCCAGAAGCAAGGAGCAAGACAGAATTGGGAGAAACGTGAGGTGCCTTAATTGGCGAATGGCCGCCCCTAATAAGATTCCCCACCACAAGACGCTTTTGCCTCCGAGCTGCTACAGCGTAGAATAAGCTGCTAGACTCTCGGATGTGGGCTAAGCCCCCTGAGCTTTTCGATATATGGCGGGGGCGGGGAAGCATAAGAGGAGTTTCCTCTGCTCACTTTGTACGCCTAAGGAGCAGTGTTCCCTCTAAGCTGAGTTAGTGTGAGCTAGCTCACAGTTTTTTAGCCACCGGCTCACACATTTTTGTCTTAGCTCAGGGAGGAGGGCTCCTGAAGAAACTAATCTGTGCAGTAGCCAAATTGCTTGCTCACGACTTTAATGCCAGTAGCTCATAAGGTAGAATTTTTGCTCACAAGGCTCCACAGCTTAGAGGGAACATTGCTAAGGAGGTTTTAAATGTATTATAAATGTTGCGTTTTATCTGTTTTAATCTTTTATGTAAGCCACCCTGAGCCTGCTCCAGCGGGCGGGCGGGGGTATAAATCTAAACAAACAAACAAATAAATAAATAAATTGATAGCGAAGAAGAAGAAGAAGAAGAAGAAGAAGAGATTTGATCTATACCCCGCCCTTCACTACCCAAAGGTGTCTCAGAGCAGCTTACAAACTCCTTTCCCTTCCCCTCCCCACAACAGACACCCTGGGAGGTAGACGGGGCTGAGAGAGCTCTGACAGAAACTGCTCTTTTTCAAGAACAGCTCTTATCAGAACTATGGCTTGCCCAAGGTCATCCAGCAGGTGCAAGCGGAGGAGTGGGGGATCAAACCCGGTTCTCCCAGATTATAGTCCGCCCACTTAACCACTACACCAAACTGGCTCTCTAAGATGAGACAGCCCTACCAGAGGGGCAAGGTGAAGTAGCCACTGCAGACCACGGAGACGGGACAAGATTGGCAGCGGCAAAATGGGAGACATAAAGGTCTGGCCCAGGGGCATCCTTCGGTGGGGAGTTTTCCCGTGCTGTCAGGCAGGTCCCGTGACCAGTGTTCCCTCTAAGCTGAGTTAGTGTGAGCTAGCTCACAGTTTTTTTTAGCCTCCAGCTCACAGATTTTTGTCTCCGCTCAGGAAGGATGGCTCCAGAGCAAACTAACTGATGCAGCGGCCAAATCGCTCGCTCACAACTTTAATGCCACTAACTCACAAAGTAGAATTTCTGCTCACAAGACTCCACCGCTTAGAGGGAGCATTGGTCCCGCCCATTTTAGAAGGAATTTGCCGGTGGACCGTTCCCTGTTATTAGTTAAGGGAAGGCAATGCTTCTGGGCTTTCCACTCATGTGCACCTCTGCTGAGCTCTGAATCCAGCAAAGCGTGCGAAACTTATTTATTTCACGTACCAAGATGGGAGTGGCTCCTCCACTGCCCGTTTGTGCTGGAAAAGGACAGTCGCCTCCTCTTCTCTCCTCAGCCTAACATCGCCCAGCCCCGTAAACAGCGCCAAGAGCGAGTCCAGCGCCACCCCTTCGGAGGAAAAGGCGGGATTCGACATCGTTCGTGAAGAAGAAGCCGAGACTAGAACAGGTAAGGGGGAGGGCTAGCCAACCGGCAGAGGGTCCTCCTCACGAAGGTTGCCAGCTCTGGGTTGGGAAGTACCTGGAGATGTGGAGGGAGGAGCCTGGGGAGGGGCCGGATTGGTGGGGGGGAGGGGCCTCAGCAGGGTATAATGCCACAGAGTCCACCTGGCCCGTAGCTACGGTGGGGCCCCTCGGGGCCCAGCCCCGCCAAGCATCAGCCAGGCCCCACAAAGCTTTGCTGCTAGAAATCGCTTATTTCTGGCCACTTCCTGATTTGTACAGTTGTGTACCGATAAGAGACCTAATAGCTGCCCCAGCAGGAAAAAATGCCCACAAGCAGTGTTCCCTCTAAGCTGAGTTAGTGTGAGCTAGCTCACCGTTTTTTAGCCTCCGGCTCACCCATTTTTGTCTTATCTCAGGAAGGACGGCTCCAGAGGAAACTGCTTTATGCATCAGCCAAATCGCTCGCTCACCACTTTAATGCCAGTAAGCTCACAAAGTAGAGAGTCTTGCTCACAAGACTCCGCCGCTCAGAGGGAGCATTGCCCACAAGCCAAAAAAAATCCTGGCTCTGGGCCCAGAGTCCACCCTCCAAAGTGGCCATTTTCTCCAGGCGAACTGATCTGGGTCGTCTGGTAGATCAATTGTAATAGTGAGAGGTCTCCAGGTGCCACCTGGAGCTTGGCAACCCCAGTCCTAATTTGGGGGGATCCCCATCTGGCCCTTGCACCAGCACAGCTTTCTATAACCAGAATTTCCTCTGGCGCCTCAGGTGAGAGCAGTTGTCCTGCCTTGCCCCTATAAAGATCATAGAATCATAGAGTTGGGGCCTCCAAGGTCATCTAGCCCAACCCCCTGCACAGTGCAGGAAATTCACAAACACCCAGAAGAGGACCACCCCCCCCCCCCCACACACACACACCAGGATCTCCTGGAGAAAAATTGCTTCCTGACCCCAAATCGGCGATCAACATTTCCCTGGGTGTGTAAGATACCAGGATTGCAAATGGCATGCACCCTGAATGAATCTTAGCCATGATCCTTCCAGGAGGGGTGTTTAGTCCAGCACCTGAGGGGGCTTCTTGGACCCTTTAGTCACTCCTTTTGTGTCATGCAGCAGTGGTCTTCAACTATTCCAGACCTGGGACCAGTGTTCCCTCTAAGCTGAGTTAGTGTGAGCTAGCCCACAGATTTTTAGCCTCCAGCTCACACATTTTTGTCTTAGCTCAGGAAGGAGGGCTGCAGAGCAAACTAACTTATGCAGTAGCCAGATTGCTCGCTCACAACTTTGATGCCAGTAGCTCAAAATAGAATTTTTGCTCACAAACTCTATGTTTTCCCCTCAGATGGCTGTGGCCCCGCCCCCAGCGTGCCTGGCGTCATCACGTCACATCTGGCTGACGTGCATGCGGTGCGCGCGCTCGGGACGCCGTCCGGGAGCCCCCCGCCACGAAGAGAAACGGACTTGGGAACCCTAGCACAGTGTCATGTGAATGCTCCCCAAAAAGACTACAGGCAGGGCCGGGGATCATTTCGTAGAAAAAGAGGTGCAGGAGCTCATTAGCATAACTCATTAGGATAACTTATTTGCGTATGCCACACCCCCTGACATCACCGGAAGTGTGTCAGACGGCAACACCCACTGCAGCTAACCTGGCTGCTTCTTGCTCCTCATGGCCTGGGGCTGCTGGGAGCAGGGGGCGGGGCTTGTTGCATGTGCCCGCCCCCTGGGCTCTTTACTGCCGGAGCTCCGCTCCTGTGCGCTCCTGCAGGAAATGACCCCTGGGCAGGGCTATTTTGGGGCAGGAACGCAAAGGAACGGAGTTCCGGCTGGCTGCAGAGTTGGCCATGGCCACTACAGCCAAAACCTCTGCGTGCGTGGCTACAAAGGGAAAGCCTTGAGAGTGACCCCCCAGCAACTCCAAGGCGGGCGGGCCGAGGGGGGCACTGGAAGGATCAGGGAGGCATTTACATACCTCCCCGTGCATTCCCCAGCCTGTCCAAGGGCTGGTTTGCCTGGGCTCCCTGGAGCCGTGGGGCGCCCAGGCAAGCCAAGGGGAGGCACAGGGTGTGGCCTAATATGCTAATGAGCTGTGCGGTCAGGGATGTGGCCTAATATGCTAACGAGTTTCTGTTGTTGGGTGTGGCCTGTTATGCTAATGAGTTCCTGCTGGGCTTTTTCTACAAAAAAGCCCTGAGTACAGGTATCCTGTGATCTGCACAGGGAAACTCCATGTTGGGCACCAGCCTATGTTGCCAAGTGGAATGTTGTTTTCTTGATCAAATTATGGCTGTGGGAGGGTTTGGCCCTGCAGTGCACTTGAGTTTGATGCTTCTACTGAAACTAGTCCCTGATCTCTAGTCAAGAAGATATGAAGACAGAACTCTGATCTTGCATTCTGGCCTTTTCAGTCACGGCCAGGTCAAAACGGTTAAGACAGCCACTTCGTGCGTTCCATTTTTGAAGAGTAAACCAAAGATGCTTCAAGTCAGGAAGCCACACGTGACTTTAGCTACCTGCTGCAATAGGCGAACCCAGGTTTGCATCTGCACAGTGTGTGAAATGGCCCTTATCGTCGGCCCCCTCAAATCAATGTGAAATCATTCTTGATGCTTTCACACCCGCGAGACCTCGAGTCTGGTCTTTAGCTTTCCTGTGGCGGCAAGTCAGTTGACCTCCATGGGCTAGCGGGTGCAGTTGGTTCAAAAATGTCTTTATGTCCCAAAATAACAACATTTGCAAAGGACACGGCCCAGATTTCAAGCTTTCTGACATGTGGCTTGTAGAAAAACTCCTAAAAGTCTGAATTGGACCTCTGCATCCAGGATTCCTCAAATAAGGGACTGCAGAATTGCAAGTTCTCTGTATCACATGTCAGTGAGTTGGGTTTAGGGTTTAAATGATGGATGAGTTTAAAACCCATGGCTGGAGTGAGCGGGACACAGCCATAGCCGTCTCTTATTTGTGATGGGAAAAGGTCCCAGGGAAGCCCCTTTTTATTATTCACAGTGCAGGGTAGGGTGCTTTGTCCTTAAACCAAGCAAAAGAAGGGAGGGGGAACCCCTCAAAACAAAAGCCTGAAATCTCCAGTCTGAGTGAGTCTGAATTTATAATGCACAGGAGCTGGAACAGAGCCTGGGAAAATGTGGTTTCTGGGACTGATTTTTTTTTTTAATGGTTCTGCTCAGTTATTTAGCATCATCGCACCGTCTGCGTTAGATGGATGGAGAGGTTGTTTCAGTAGAAAAGCACAGGAGTCCAGGAGCACCTTAAAGACTAAGAAAATGTGTGGCAGGATATGAGCTTTCCTGTTCACTTGTTTTATGTATTTATTTATTTAGACTTACACACACACGCCTCCCTGCCAAGGTCGGCTCAGGGCGGCTTACAACAGAATAAAACACACACATAAATTTAAATCATCCTAAAAACAGTTAGACAGTGTCATAGATGCAACGAGCATGAAATTGAGCAAACTTCAGAGGACGGCGGAAAACAGGAGGGCCTGGCGAGATCTTGTCCATGGGGTCGCGAAGAGTCGGACTCGACTGTGCGACTGAACAACAACAAAAACAGATAAAACATTTCAGCATTTGAAACCTTTCTAAGTGCTAGCATTTCATAAGATTAATAAATTATTAAATGATGGCGGCTCCTTCCGTTGTAGTGGTCAGCCCATTGAGCTAATCTTGTGCAGCCGGCACAGGCTGTTAGGGCTTCAGGGGACACGGGTCTCTATCGGGGCGGCTCCTAATTAAAGGCCTGGCAGAAGAGCTCCGTCTTGCAGGCCCTGCGGAACTGCGTGAGGTCCCGCAGGGCCCTTCTTCAGATACAGCTAGAATCCATCTGTCCTTATATCTTGGAGAGTGGAGTGATGTAGGACAGATGGACTCCCATTCTAGCTGTATCCAAAGAAGTGAGCCGTGACTCACGCAAGCCCCTCCCCTGCCACAGGTTTTGTGAGTCTTCCAGGTGCTCCTGGACTCCTGCTCTTTTTTACTGCTACAGACAGACTAACACGGCTGTCCGTCTTGATCTGTCTCCATGGAGAGGCTGGTTGGTTGTTGCATTTCTGGCCCACGTTTTCTTCCATCCTGGAAGTCGGGGTGAACTGCAGGCTTGGAGGAGGAGAAGAAGAAGAAGAGATTGGATTTATACCCCATGGCCCTTCACTCGGAGTCTCAGAGCGGCTTACAAACTCCTTCCCCTTCCCCTCCCCACAACAGGCACCCTGTGAGGTGGGTGGGGCTGAGAGAGCTCTGACAGGAAAGGCTCTTTTTCAAGGACAGCTGTGCCAGAGCTTGCGACTGACCCAAGGTCACATCAGCAGGTGCAAGTGGAGGAGTGGGGGAATCAAACACGGTTCTCCCAAATTAGAGTCTGCACACTGAACCACTGATCCCCAGGAAGTTTTGTATCCAGGCAGGCACTGACCCGATCCGAGTGGCTTTGCTTCTGCAAGGCCCCTGTGTCAGGTACATTCTTTTTTTAAAAAAACCTCGTAATTAGGATATCACAATAAGTATACTTATAATTCATATAACAAGTTATATCCTTTTTTTCTTCGACATACCCCCCCTTCTGACTTCCCACAGTGCTCAAACTTCCCATCCCCTCTTAGGTCAGCCCCTTTCCCAATTCTTTAATATTATACATTTATTACAGGTACCGTATCTCTTTATTTATAGATCTATATACGTTTAAACTTATTCTAAATAGTCTTCGGTCTTAATAATTGTCAAAGCAAAATAAATTGTTTTTAACATCCCAATATTTCTCCATATAGTCTTTGAAATCCTTCCAATCTGCAAAAAAGTCTTCTGCTTCTTGATTTTTAAGGTTTCTTGTCATTTTGTCCATTTCAACCATAAAAAGTAACTTCTTTAGCCACTCCCAAATATCAGGCTTTTTTCTTGCTTCCAATATTGAGAGTACGTCATTCTAGCAGTTGTAATCATATACCACATTAAAGTTCGCTTTGCAATATTAACTTCTTCCATTCTAAGTCCCGAAAGAAACACTTCCGGTTCCTTCTTAATTTTACATTTCATAATTTTTTCCATCTCTGAATGGACCTCGGCCCAGAAACTTTTTGCTTTTTCACATGTCCACCACATATGGTAAAAAGAACCTTCTATTTTCTTATATTTCCAACATTTGTTTGATAGATTACTGCTTATATTTGCTATCTTTTTTGGTGTCATATACCATCTATACATCATCTTATAGCAGTTCTCCCTTAAATTATTACATGTTGAAATTTTCATTGCATTTTTCCATAAAAATTCCCAGGATGACATGTATATTTCATTATTCATATTAACTGCCCATTTTACCATCTGCTCTTTCACTGTTTCATCTTCAGTATACCATTTTAACAATATCTCATACATCTTAGAAATCATCTTTTTACCTCCTTCCACCCACAAATTCTCAATTTCATTATCTTTTGCCCTGAAACCAAACTCCTTTTTATCTACTTTAAACAGATCATAAACCTGTCTATATTGCAACCAGCCATACTTATAGTCCATTTCTTCTTCTGATTTCATATCGAACGACTTTCCAGCAGGTTTCAAAATGTCTCTATATTGTAGCCAGTCTGCTCTTGTGTCAGGTGCATTCTGATAGGGAGGTAACAGCAAGCGAGAGGCTGTCCAGACACAGGGGTCAGAGTGGCACAAGTGGCACAAGTAAGCCTTTGTGTCTGTGACACAGGAGCGTCTTGCAGACGTGCTTGGGCGACCGGGAATGCCGTACCTTTTGACATGGCCCTTTCCTCTTGAGTGGGATCGGTCCCTGTGTCATCGGGCACAGCCCTCACCAGGAGAGGTTTTGCTTGCTTTTTTTTTTTTGGTATAAGATTTTTTTATTTTTTCTACAACACAGACATGACACAAACATATAACAAACACAAACATAAAATATACCTTGTCCTGTCTTAGCCAGTTTGGTGTAGTGGTTAAGTGCGCGGATTCTAATCTGGGAGAACCGGGTTTGATTCCCCACTCCTCCACTTGCACCTGGCTGGATGACTTTGGGCAAGCCGTAGCTCTGATAAGAGCTGTTCTTGAAAAAGAGCCGTTTCTGTCACAGCTCTCTCAGCCCCACCGACCTCACAGGGTGTCTGTTGTGGGAGGGGGAAGGGAAAGGAGTTTGTAAGCCGCTCTGAGACACCTTTGGGTAGTGAAGGGTGGGGTATGTATCCAATCTCTTCCTCTTCTTCTTCTCTATTCTGGGAGAACCGGGTTTGATTCCCCACTCCTCCACTTGCACCTGACTGGATGACTTTGGGCAAGCCGTAGCTCTGATAAAAGCTGTTCTTGAAAAAGAGCACTTTCTGCCAGAGCTCTCTCAGCCCCACCTACCTCACAGGGTGTCTGTTGTGGGGAGGGGAAGGGAAAGGAGATTGTAAGCCGCTCTGAGACACCTTTGGGTATTCTTCTTCTTCTTCTTCTTCTTCTTCTTCTTCTTCTTCTTCTTCTTCTTCTTCTTCTTCTTCTTCTTCTTCTTCTTCTTCTTCTTCTTCTTCGTATGAATATAGTTCTCATGCCATTTATAAAATCTTCGCCATGTGTTTTCAAATGACTCTTCAGTATGATCCTTCAGAGTTAGGTTAATTTGTCCATCTCTGCTGCTGCTAGTATTTTGTTAATGAATTCTTCTTTACTTGGTATTTCTTGGCTCCTCCGGTATTTGGCATACAATATTCTAGCTGATGTGGTTATATACATTAGCAAATAAGAGTCATCGCTTTTAAAATTAAGCTTTCTTGACTCGAGGGTGCCTGTAAGCACCCTCGAGAGTGAGACATGGGGGGTGAGACAGGATATGGTCATGGCTGCCAACTTGGAAGGCTTAAAAAGGGGGGTGGGCAAATTCACAGAGGACAGGGCTATCAGTGGCTACTAGGATATCTGCTCCCTCTAGTACCAGGGGCAGTCTGCACCACTGTGGGGGAGCACAGGGGGGTGGGAGTAGAGATGTAAAATTTCCGGAAATTTTGAAGCTCAGAAGAAACGGAAATTTTCAGAAAAATAGAAAAAAAAATGCTACATTAGCACTTCTTTTTGCTTTTCCAGATTGAAAGTCATTCTGTTACTTTAGAAACATAAAATATGACTATGGACATTTTTACTTGGCATGAAATTGCCACAACTAGCATATTAAAAATATAGTGTATCCAAACAATTATGACAAACAGAATACCCACCCACATGCAAAAACAAAACTGAAACCTTTTTCTTTCCTTGTGACAACAGCACCTCCTAAAGGAAGAAATGCATCCTGTTCTTGCATTGGAGAGTTCAGTTTGTAACCTAGGACTTGCTTGTCCCCAGTGCACAGAAATTAGATCAATCTGATACCATACATATTTTTTAGAAATGATTTGGAAAATATTTGAACACCTTGTCTTAAAATATTTTATTCATTGTGTTAAAATAAAACGTTCCATAATCATTTCCCCCCTTTTCTTTTCTTTTTTCAATTTTTCCAATTTTTCGGGAAAAAACAAAAAAGGCTTCAGGGAAAAAACGGGGGGGGGGGACGTCCCCCCCCCAAAAAAATCTGTTTTTTCCCCGGGCCTTCACATCTCTAGGTGGGAGGATGCTGTGCAGTCATCCTGTTTGCTGGCTTCCTAAAGGCAGCTGGTTGGCCGCTGTGTGAACAGAATGCTGGACTCGATGGGCCTTGTCTGATCCAGCTCGGCTCTTCTGATGTTCTTACGGCCTGCCCTTCCTGCCAGCAGTGGTGGTCTTCTTCACATTCACCCCGTTCCCTGGCATACTTTGAGAGTGCAACAGTAGAAACGAAACAGTAGAAAACGGTGGTGGGTCTTCCCTTTCTTTTCGCGCTTGGTCCTTTCAAGGGAAGCCGTGTCCAGAGCGTCTTCTCCCAACCATGACATTCTTCCTCCTGCAGAAGAGGCGAGCTCTCCCTTCCCCCTGGAGTGGCAGGCGCGCTGTCCTGTGACGAGCTTGGAGACTTCATGGGAGGAGCAACTGCTGGAGCAGCAAGACCACTTGGAAAAGGAGATGGAAGAAGCGAAGAAGATGATTTCGGGCCTGCAGGTAGGAAGGAGCCTTTGCCCCCATTGTGCGTTCAACAATGACTTGTTAATTAGCCGGCCTTGTGAATGAAGTGGGGGTATGAGATTTGGAAAAGGAAGGTTTCATCCAGTGTTCCCTCTAAGCTGAGTTAGTGCGAGCTAGCTCACAGTTTTTTAGCCTCCAGCTCACACATTTTTGTCTTCGCTCAGGAAGGATGGCTCCAGAGCAAGCTAATTTATGTAGTAGCCACATTGCTTGCTTTCATGCCGGTAGCTCACAAAGTAGAATTTTTGCTCACAATACTCCACACCTTAGAGGATCATTGGTTTCATCCAGTTCTATCACAGGCGGTTTTAGCACAGTTTTGCAAAAGTGACTTGTAATCCAGTCCTGAGGCAGGTGATTCCAGAAACAGCAGGGCACGGGGCCATTTTGGGGGTGTGTGTGTGCAGAGCAGGACCTTTGGGCCGAAGCCCCCTTGTGTGTGTTTGTCGTGTGTGTTAAGCACTGTCAGGTCACTTCCAGCTTATGGTGACCCTATGCAGAAGAAGAAGAAGAGGAGGAGGAGGACGAGGAGACTGATTTAAAGTATCTGCACAGCCAATCAAAAGTCTTCCTGGCCAAAAGCCCCACCTGGCCCTGCCCACTTTTTAAACACACTTGGTGGGTGCCAGGGCTGCGGTGGCTCAAGTGGTTAAGATGCTGAGGTGCAGACCCGAGTGCCGCATGACGGAGTGAGCTCCCGTCTCTAGTTCCAGCTCCTGCCAACCTAGCAGTTCAAAAGCAAGAAATTGCAAGTAGATAAATAGGTACCGCTTTGGTGGAAGGTAACAGCGTTCCGTGCGCCCTAGCGTCTAGTCATGCCGGCCACATGACCACGGAAACATCTTCGGACAGCGCTGGCTCTTCGGCTTGGAAACGGAGATGAGCACCGCTTCCCTAGAGTCAGATTTGACTGGCTTTCGAGCAAGGGAAACCTTTACCTTTATCTGGTGGGTGCCAGAAAAGGTGTCGGCGGGACCATGGCACTCATGGGCACCACAGTGGAGACCTCTGTGGTAACCAGCGTTCCCTCTAAGCTGAGTTAGTGTGAGCCAGCTCACAGTTTTTTAGCCTCCGGCTCACACGTTTTTTGTCTTGTCTCAGGAAGGACGGCTCCAGAGCAAACTAATTTTTGCAGCAGCCAAATCACTCGCTTACAAATTTAATGCCAGCAGCTCACAAAGTGGAATTTTTGCTCACAAGACTCCACAGCTTAGAGGGAGCCTTGGACCAGTGATGACTATTCAATATTGAGAAGAAGCGATCTGGATGATTTCTGACCCCCTCATTTTGAACCTGCTGAAGTGTTCCAAATACTCATCAAGGATAGCTGCGTGAACAGTGTGTCGTTCTCACGTTGAAATGGGTGGAAGCCGCTCCGTGCCGTGGACTGCTGCTTGAGCACCCGGTGCGCGCTGCGGGAATGTCGCAGTACTGAAGGAGCCACACTAGGGAAGCACAAAACGACTAGTGGACTGTTTAAAGAACGGCAAAATAGAAACGTTCACTCTGTGCACCGATGTGTGGTAGCCGTAGGGGAGGGATTTCTGCCGGAGCCCATGACGGTTATGTGACTGTATGAACACACGAAGCGGCCTTATCCTGAATCAGACCGTTGGTGTGATTGTCCATCAAAGTCAGAATTGGCTGTGCAAACTGGCAGCAGCTCTCCAGGGTCTCAGGCAGAGGTCTTTCACATCTCCACCTACCCGGTCCTTTTAACTGCAGATGCCGGGGACCGAACCTGGGACTTTCTGCATGCCAAGTGGGTGGTGTCCAGTGTTCCCTCTAAGCTGAGTTGGTGTGAGCTAGCTTGCAGTTTTTTAGCCCCTGGCTCACACATTTTTGTCTTCGCTCAGGAAGGCTGGCTCCAGAGCTAACTAATTAACGCAGGAGCCAAATCGCTCGCTCACAACTTCAATGCCAGTAGCTCACAAAGCAGACTTTTTGCTCACAAGACTCCACAGCTTAGAGGGAGCATTGATGTGGTGTCCCACTCAGGAGGCACAGCCTCTCCCCACGCCACACACAACAGTAGCAAATAGCTATCTGGGGGAAGAACTGTGTCCTCTCAGGTATAAAACAGCCAGTGCTTCATTCCATAGCAGAAACATGAACTTAGATGCCTGGACTGTATAAAATATATGTGCCAAGTGCCGATTGTTCTGCTAGGAGTGGGAAAAGCAGAACATTGGGAGTGATACCTACGCCCGATCAGCAATGGATCAGAATCCTAGGAGGGACATGCATAATCATCCAGGACTGTAAAAGGACCGTGCCGGTTTCGCTTCAAAGTGCTGGTTCTTACCTTTAAAGCCCAATACGCCCAGGGTCCGACATACCTGAGGGACCGCCTCTCCTCATATATACCCCCAAGGGCACTACGGTCGGGGACGCAACATCTACTGGTGACTCCAGGCCCCAAAGAGGCCAGGCTCGCTATCACTAGGGCCAAGGCCTTTTCGGTGGCGGCTCCTACCTGGTGGAATGAGCTCCCGGAAGAGATCAGGGCCCCGCGGGACCTTGCACAGTTCTGCAGGGCCTGTAAGACGGAGCTCTTCCGCCAGGCTTTCGATTAGGAGCCGCCGCCGCCGCCACCACCACCACCACCAACAACAACAACGAGTTGGCAACAGCGGGGTATTGGAATGGCCCGGTGACAAACAGACTGCAGCACTATGGCGGCTGGAGACCACTGAACTGAGATCTGCTTAAATATCCTCCTGATACCATCTACTGGGAGCTGCGGTGGCTCAAGTGGTTAAGACGCTGAACTGCAGGCTGTGGAAGGTCGGTAGTTCAGCAGTTCGAGACCCGAGTGTGCCGCATGGCGGAGTGAGCTCCCGTCTCTAGTTCCAGCTCCTGCCAGCCTAGCAGTTCGAAAGCAAGAAATTGCAAGTAGATAAATAGGGACCACTTTGGTGGGAAGGGAACAGCATTCCGTGCGCCTCGGTGTTTAGTCATGCCAGCCACATGGCCACGGAAACGTCTTCAGACAGTGCTGGCTCTTCGGCTTTGAAATGGAGATGAGCACCGCAACCCTCGAGTCGGATTCGACTGGCTTTCGAGCAAGGGAACCTTTACCTTTACCATCTACTAAATGGAAGACTGTTATATCGGACGTTCTTGGAGCACTTTATTTTGTAAATTTGGTAACCAATCGTTTTATCTTGTTTTTATGTACTGGCATGCGTGCCCTGATGTTAGCCGCCCTGAGCCCGTTCGCGGGGAGGGCGGCCTAGACATCGAATAAATAAATAAGCAAATAAATAGACATTTGGTTTTTACAAAGCCTCACGGCAAGACTTGTCCGGCTACAAAGCCACAATGGCTCCCCTCCGTGACCCACCCTCCTCCTCTGCTCCTGTCCCGTTCTGCTCTCCGGAGCAGTGACTCTGGACTCTCTCAAGAACGAGGGTCTTTCTGTCCTGGGAACTGCGCTGGTTTTGAATGGTAAATATTTATGTAGGAGCGAACAAAGGCCGCATTGTGCTGGCGGCTGGAAGCGGCCTCTGCAGCCATCAGCGAACAGGAGACACACAAGAGACACACAACTGCTGGGTGCCCCGGTAGAATTAGTGCACAGTGTACCCTCGGAGGGCAGCATGACACCCCACCCCACCCCACCCCACACACACTTCTTTTCTTCGTACCCTGGGAGCCCAGAGAGGCAGCTGGTACTGCGACGGGCAGCTGCCTGGCATTGTCGCCCTCTTATCTCCCAGGAGAAGAGGGAAGCCAGCAGCTGATCCCACTGCCCAAGAAACTGGATTTGAATAGTCAATTCCACTCTTCAAAGGCAGGCCGCATCCCCCGGAGATGCAAAACGAGTTGCTGTCGCCCAGTTCCTACTGACTGGGTGTCCTTCAGGGCAAAGTCGGATTAGGCCTTGGCAAATATGTATTCCCGTTGCATTTTGCAAGGTTTTTCCCTTTCCCTGGAACGCCGAAGGCAGCTGAACTACTCGGTCTGTGTTCTTTCAGGACCTCAGACGGACTGTCCTCGCCAGCGGGTAGCAGTTACAGATTTCCAGCCCCGTCACTGGAATCAAAGGCCACTGCTTTCTTGCAGGCCCCGTTTTAAAACCGCCAAGTTCTGAGAGCCTCATATCCGGCAGTGGCCATTCTGATACCCTCAAAACTGACTGCTGTCTGCAGGACACGCACCCGGCCACGGATTGAGCTGTGACGCCGTAGGGTGCGGTCAGACGGCGTGTGCTGGGAGCGGTTTAACTTGCTCCGGCCCTGATGCGGTCTTTTTTAACCTGGAGAATCGCGATCACACTCACCTCCTTGCTCCGGATCGCTGCGCAGGCACATCGCTCTTTGCCGTCCACGCGCAGGAGCGTGCGTCAGTGTTGTTTTTCTCTCTCTCTCAGTTTGGGCATGCACACAGGCAGCCATCTGTAGAACTAAAATTTTCACGCGTGCGCAGAACAGCGATTTCCACTTCAACTCGACTGCTGTAACACTTCCCTTTAAACTTGAAAGGAACATTTCCCTTTAAACGTTTACCCCGAAAATGGCCTCTGTGAGATCCCGAACTCGTCTAAATGCTAAAACTAGGCACCGTTTAAACATTGTTTTCAATAACGCGGTGGCAGACCTCCGCCTATGCGCACACCACCAACGCTTAAAAAAATGGCGGGTGATGGCTCAACACCGGAGGAGCGATCAGACGTCAGTAAAGTGCAGCTGCTATTGGCTTTCTAAATGAAATAAATAAATTATAAACCGCAAGAAAAGTGCAGCTGGAACCAGAGAATCAGGAAAACACCACTTGGGGACCTGGTATCAAAATACTACGGGTTAAAGCAGTTTTGAGCCAGAAAGCAACAGCTGGGGACGGGAGGCAGCTGTTGACCATGTGATCGCGCAGATAAAATCCGTTTCTGAGGCGGGCCGAAAGTGGACTAAACAGCCCGTCTGACCGCATCCATAGAGTGTTTGCAAACATTCAGCCTGTTCAAGTGAAAGCTTCTAGCGCTGTTGCCAGAAAGGAAGGGAGTAAATTTGGCTAAGCAAGATTCTACACAGAACCACGTCTGCTGTGCATGGATTAGATTTAGTGTTGACAGATATTTGGATGTTTTGTTGCCCGTGTGGAAGGGCCCTTGATGCTTCCTTTGTGGGCCTTAGGAGAGCGTGTGCTTTCCGAGTCGGTATGACCATCTTCAGAACTCTACCTGCAAATGCCAAATGTGCCGCAGACACACACATCCCTCGAAACCAAGCTTGGCAAAAACTGCCCAATTTTTTTAACGAATTAAAAGTTTTCCCTTGTGGTTCAAGGCAACTTACAGTTCTAAACTTAAAAACATACAAAGTGCAATAAAAGCCCGTTAACGGCTCCCCTCACCAAAATGGCTGTTGCTGAAACCTAATTTAAGGCCCTTGCAAATAAAGAGGCATTATGGCACCTCCTAAAAAAAAAAATCTAAAGATGGTTTTCCTCCATACCTCCTCAGGGAGCCTGTTCCACAAGGCGTGAACCAGCACAGAGAAGAAGCAGGCTGTAGTCGATGCCGAACTGGTCACCTTCAGTGGGGGGGACAACCAGAAGACTGCAGTTGGCTCACCGGGCCTCATGAGGAGAGGTGGCCCTTCAGATAGGTGCATTTCAGGCTGCAAGGGGAAGGGCAGTGTCTCGGGGGCGGAGCATCTTCTTGGCATGCAAAAGGTCCGAAGTTCAGTCCCCAGCATCTCCTATTAAAAGGACCAGGCAACAGGTGATATGAAAGACCTCTCTGTGCCTGAAACCCGGAGAGCCGCTGCCAGTCAGAGTAAGAAAATACCTTGATGGACCAGTGGTCTGAGTCAGTATAAGCCACCGTCATGTGTCCAAGGGCTTTAGAAGTTATAGCCAGCGCCTTGAACTGAATTCAGAAAAAAACCAGCAGTCAGTGTGGCTGTTTTCAAGCAGGCAAGATGTGTTCCCATCAGCTAAAGTAAAGGTAAAGGTCTCCCTTGCTCGAAAGCCAGTCGAATACAACTCTAGGGGGCAGTGCTCATCTCCGTTTCAAAGCCGAAGAGCCAGCGCTGTCCGAAGACGTTTCCGTGGTCATGTGGCCGGCATGACTAGATGTCGAGGCGCACGGAACGCTGTTCCCTTCCCACCAAAGCGGTACCTATTTATCTACTTGCAATTTCTTGCTTTCAAGCTGCTAGGTTGGCAGGAGCTGGGGCCAGAGATGGGAGCTCACTCCGTCATGCGACACTTGGGTCTCAAACTGCTGAACTACCAACCTTCTGGTCTGCAGTTCTGCATCTTAACCACTTGAGCCACCGCACCGTTCCCATCAGCTACCCCCCGACAATAGCTGGACTGAACTAGCTGTGGTTTTTGGGTTGTTCTCCAGTGCAGCCCGTCCTAGAACGTGTTATGGAAGTATAGACCTCAGGGTTAGCAAAGCATGGCTTGGAATGGCTCGGTCGGCTGAGTCTAAGAAAGGGGAGAGTTGGTGAACTGGATGCAGCTGACAGAAGGTACTCTCAGTCACCTGGCCAGCTTCTTTTCAAACAGCAAAGCTGGGTCCACGAGCCACCCCGAAGCTCTTAATCTGCTCTGCAAATGCCCCAACTTGACTCCATCCAGCCCCTGCAAAAATCAGCCATCCCGACTAGCCTTACCTCCATCAAATCTGGATTCAGCTTCATTTTGTCCTGTCTTATCCCCTGGGCCATGGCCTCCAAGCATCGATTCCGATCCGAGATGGGTGCATCCAGAGGCTTAGATAATGCAATTTAGAGCTACGGTACTGTCACCTGCATGTTGATGGCACCCAACCTCAGAGTTCCAGATGATCTCATTCAGCAGCCTCATGTAAATCCTGAAGAGCGTAGGTGACAACATGGAACCGAAGACAGATCCTGACCAGTGTTCCCTCTAAGCTGAGTTAGTGTGAGCTAGCTCACAGTTTTTTTAGCCTCCAGCTCACGCATTTTTGTCCTAGCTCAGGAAGGGTGGCTCCAGAGCAAACTAATTTATGCAGCAGCTAAATTGCTCGCTCACAACTTTAATGCCAGCAGCTCACAAAGTAGAATCTTTGCTCACAAGACTCCACAGCTTGGAGCAGGGGTGTCGAAACCATTTGTTATGAGGGCCAGATCTGACATAAATGAGATCTTGTTGGGCCGGGCCACGTGTGTCATAACATGTAATGCCAGGTAGCGGAGATATAAAGTTTATAAAGGGCACAAATGCAAAGGTTTTTTTTTTTACTTAAAATAAAAACATGCTTAAAACATTAGCACTCTTGCAATATTTTGTTTATTTAACAGTGTCTGATAACTGACCCGTCTTGCTCTGAATTATTGCATCAAAATGTCTGTGCTGTTGCACTCTTGAGTATGCTGTTCAGGTATGTATCTGTAGGCTGCAAACCTACGATGACGCAGCAGCAGCAGAACTGGAAGAAGAAGCAGAAGTCAGCCAGTTCCACTGTGGGCCTAATAGAAGCCCTCTGGGGGCCTGATCCAGCCCCTGGGCTGCATGTTTGACACCCGTGGCTTACAGGGAGCATTGATCCTGACCCTGCTGATTCTGATCGACCGATAATAACTATCTGTGTTTGATCAGGCAAGAAATACTGATACCTCTGAGGAGCTACACCGACTTTGTATCCTAACCAATGAATATGCTCCCTCTAAGCTGTGGAGTCTTGTGAGCAAAAATTCAACTTTGTGAGCTGCTGGCACGAAAGCTGTGAGCGAGTGATTTGGCTACCACATAAATTAGTCTGCTCTGGAGCCATCCTTCCTGAGCGGAGACAAAAATGTATGAGCCGGAGGCTAAAAACCTGTGAGCTAGCTCACACTAACTCAGCTTAGAGGGAACACTGGAATGGAGTGGTCAAGTGCATTGGAGGCAGCTGATAGAAGAAGAAGAAGAAGAAGAAGAAGAAGAAGAAGAAGAAGAAGAAGAAGAAGAAGAAGAAGAAGAAGAAGAGATTGGATTTATACCCCGCCCTTCACTACCCAGGGGAGTCTCAGAGCAGTTTACAAACTCCTTTCCCTTCCCCTCCCCACAACAAACACCCTGTGAGGTAGGTGGGGCTGAGAGAGCTCTTGACAGAAAGTGCCCTTTCAAGGACAGCTCTTATCAAAACTGTGGCTTGCCCAAGGTCATCCAGCAGCTGCAAGTGGAGGAGTGGGGAATCAAACCCGGTTCTCCCAGATTAGAGTCTGCACACTTAACCACTACACCAAACTGGCTCTCCACTACACCAAACTGATAGATCTAACGGTATCAACAGGGATGACTATCCTCTACCAAACTTTAAATGAAGATTGTTCCCCAGTGCAGTCTTGCTTCCGCACTCAGGCCTGAAGCCGAAGCCACGCAGATCGGCTCCGCTTCAGAATTGCCTTCCGCCCGTCAGCGCAGAGATCGGCAGTGTCTTCAAACAAGGCCTTACTCTATTTCTGTTATATTCTGTTCAGCAGAGAGTTCTGTGGAAACTTTGAAGTCTTCTTATCGCTAACAGCGAGAAAGAGTGAGAGATTACGTTTTAATTTCTGGGCACACCATCCCTTTGGACCGCCTGTCAGATGCCGCCTCCTGAACAATTCCGAGTTCATGCGTGGCGAAGGCGACATTCCCATCCATCCCAGAGCCCTCGGCCTCCTGCCAAGTTCGTCTCGCGAGCAGTGGCCGTTCTAAATTTGTTGTTTAGATTATTCTTTCCTGGATGCTTGTCAGACTTTGTCCCCAAAAGGGCCTCTGCTAAAGCAGCCGCCTCGTTCCCTGCATTTTGTTTTTTAAAGATGTCATCTAAGGATAGTTTCAAAGGGTAGCCCTGTTGGTCTGCCGTACAAGAACAAGATTCGAATCCAGGAGGACCTTACAGACAGACCAGGTTTTCAGGGCAGGAGCTTTTCGATGTCTTTGACAAAGAGAGCTTTGGCTCTCAAAATCCCATACCCCCCAAATCTTGTGGTCTCTAAGGCGCTAGAGAGTCGGTTTGGTGTAGTGGCTAGGTGAACCGGATTTGATTCCCCACTCCTCCACATGCAGCTGCTGGTGTGACCTTGGGTCAGTCACAAGCAGTGTTCCCTCTAAGGTGAGTTAGTGTGAGCTAGCTCACAGTTTTTTAGCCTCCAGCTCACACATTTTTGTCCTAGCTCAGGAAGGATGGCTCCGGAGCAAACTGATTTATGCAGTAGCCAAATCGCTCGCTCACAACTTTAATGCCAGTAGCTCACAAAGTAGAATTTTTGCTCACAAGACTCCACAGCTTAAAGGGAGCATTGGCCACAAGTTCTTTCAGGGCTGTTCTCTCACAAGCAGTTCTCTGGAGAGCCCTCTCAGCCCCACCTACCTCACAGGGTGTCTGTTGTGGGGAGGGGAAGGGAAAAAAGATTGTAAGCCGCTCTGAGACTCCTTTAGGTAGCGAAGAGTGGGGTATAAATCCAATCTCCACCTCCTTCTCCTCCTCCTCCTTTTTCCTCTTCCTCTTCTGGGAGAACTGGGTTTGGTTCCCTACTCCTCCACTTGCAGCTGCTGGTGTGACCTTGGAACAGTCACAGGTTCTTTCAGAGCTGTTCTCTCAAGAGCAGTCCTCAAAAGAGCTCTCTCAGCTCCACCTACCTCACAGGGTGTCTTTTGTGCTCACACATTTTTGTCCTAGCTCAGGAAGGATGGCTCCGGAGCAAACTGATTTATGCAGTAGCCAAATCGCTCGCTCACAACTTTAATGCCAGTAGCTCACAAAGTAGAATTTTTGCTCACAAGACTCCACAGCTTAAAGGGAGCATTGGCCACAAGTTCTTTCAGGGCTGTTCTCTCACAAGCAGTTCTCTGGAGAGCCCTCTCAGCCCCACCTACCTCACAGGGTGTCTGTTGTGGGGAGGGGAAGGGAAAAAAGATTGTAAGCCGCTCTGAGACTCCTTTAGGTAGCGAAGAGTGGGGTATAAATCCAATCTCCACCTCCTTCTCCTCCTCCTCCTTTTTCCTCTTCCTCTTCTGGGAGAACTGGGTTTGGTTCCCTACTCCTCCACTTGCAGCTGCTGGTGTGACCTTGGAACAGTCACAGGTTCTTTCAGAGCTGTTCTCTCAAGAGCAGTCCTCAAAAGAGCTCTCTCAGCTCCACCTACCTCACAGGGTGTCTTTTGTGGGGAGGGAAAGGGGAAGGAGTTTGTAAGGAACTCTGAGACTTCGAATGAAGGGCAGGGTATCAATCCAATCTCCTCTTCTTCTTCTTCTTCTTCTTCTTCTTCTTCTTCTTCTTCTTCTTCTTCTTCTTCTTCTTCTTCTTCTTCTTCTTCTTCTTCTTCTTCTTCTTCTTCTTCTTCTTCTTCTTCTTCTTCTTCTTCTTCTTCTTCTTCTTCTTCTTCTTCTTCTTCTTCTTCTTCTTCTTCTTCTTCTTCTTCTTCTTCTTCTTCTTCTTCTTCTTCTTCTTCTTCTTCTTCTTCTTCTTCTTCTTCTTCTTCTTCTTCTTCTTCTTCTTCTTCTTCTTCTTCTTCTTCTTCTTCTTCTTCTTCCTCTTCCTCTTCTTCTTGAATCTAGCTCATCTCAGGATAGCGCTCATTTCCCCCACCCCCAGCTGAACGCCAGTTGTTGAAATGGACACAGGCGTACTTAGTGCCCTGATCCTCTCAAGGCGAAGTTGGATTTCTCCCTGGTGCGTTTCCCAAGAGGCATCGGTCAGGGCACATCCTTCTCTCCTTTCTTCTCTTTGCCAGGCCTTGCTGCTCAACGGGTCATTACCGGAGGATGAGCAAGAGAGATCGTTCGCCCTTTGTGAACGGGAAGCCTGCCCCGAGGAGCAGCTGGTGAGTGAGAACGCCCCTTCCCCTCCAGACACGGCTTTTGTGTGTTGCTCTGCACGAGTGCCCGTCGATAATGGCACCCTTTTGCCCTCAGATTATAATCCGGAGCCGACTGGACCAGAGCACGGAGGAGAATCAGGAGCTCAAGGTAAGCGGCTGCAGACGAAAAATCAGAAAGAGCGCTTCCTTTGATGACGAGAAAGATGGAAAAGACTGGGGGTGGGGGTGGGGAGCCGCATCTTTAGGGTGTGCATCATTAGAGGGCTGTCAGAAGGGGGGTAGCTACGTTTGGAGATGGCGCTTTGGAGCTGAGCTGAAAATGACTTATTTTATTTATTTATTTATTTATTTTAAGCATTTTTACCCCGCCCTCCCCGCGATTACAATATGGAGGAAGAGATAGGTTAGGAGGAGGAGGAGGAGGAGGAGTTGGTTTTTATATCCCACCCTTCACTACCCGAAGGTGTCTCAGAGCGGCTTACAATCGCCTCTCCCTTCCCCTCCCCACAACAGACACCCTGTGAGGTAGGTGGGGCTGAGAGAGCTCTCTTGAGAACTGCTCTTGAGAGAACAGCTCTGAGAGAACTGTGACGGACCCGAGGTCACCAACTGGCTTCATGCAGAGGAATCAAACCGGGTTCTCCAGATTAGAGTCCGCCACTCTTAACCACTACACCACACTAGCCCAGTTTCCCCCAGCTCCAAGTCTGCCATGGGTTTCTCCGTACAATCACTTTTCTGTGCTGTTAAAGCCCTGGATCGAACGTGCACGTCTAGACCGCTTGAATGCTCAAGGGGAGCTAATCCTCCGTGCGTTTTCTCCATAGAGCAAAGTTTGAGCCCACCTTTAAGACCAACAAAGTTTGTTGCACGCACAAAGAGCTTATCTTTAAATTAAATTAAAAATTAAACTTTGTTGCATGCACAGAAAAGCTTAAGGTTAAGAGCAGCATACTGTAATGTGGAGAACCGGGTTTGATTCCCCACTCCTCCACAAGCAGCCAGCTGGGTGATCTTGGGTCATTCACAGTTCTCTTAGAGCTGTTCTCTCAAGAGCCTTTCTCTCAGAGCGCTCTCAGCCTTGCCTACCTTACAAGGTGCCTGCTTTAGGGGGAGGAAGGGAATATTGTAAGTCGCTTTGAGACTCCTTGTTAGAGAAAAGTGGGGTATAAAAACCTACTCTTCTTCTTAAGGTTAGGTAAAGGTAAAGGTTCCCTTGCTCGAAAGCCAGTCGAATCCGACTCTAGGGTTGCGCTGCTCATCTCCGTTTCAAAGCCGAAGAGCCAGCGCTGTCCGAAGACTTTTCCGTGGTCATGTGGCCGGCATGACTAAACACCAAGGTGCACGGAACGCTGTCCTTCCCACTGAAGTGGTACCTATTTATCTACTTGCAGTTTCTTGGGACTAGAGACGGGAGCTCACTCCGTCATGCGGCACACTCGGGTCTCGAACTGCTGAACTACCGGACCTTCCACAGCCTGCAGTTCAGCGTCTTAACCACTTGAGCCACTGCAGCTCCTCTTCTTAGAGACCATTAAAATTTGAGGGATATACACTTTCAAGAATCAAAGAGAGTTTTGACTCTTGAAAGCTTACGCCCCTCAAAACTTCTTTGTCTCTAAGGTGTTACTGGACTCGAATCTTTAATGGGTAATTACTGTATTCTTCAACTTCATCATCACCATATACACTTCCATATTCTCTCTCCTCCATCCTGTCACGCTGTCGCTTCCCTCTTCGACCCCAGTAGGCTGTAAGGCCCAGGCCTTCTGTATACCGTTCAGTCCCATTCTGAAACGCTGAGATCTAGTTGTAAAACTATCCAGGGTGCCACTTGAGGTCCCTGCCTATGTCTAGATGTAAATGTATTCATCGGGGAGATAAAACCCGCGGAGGAAAAAGCTAACTCCGTCGCGTCTGTTCCATTTGGGGCCTGTGACGGGGGGGGGGGGGGGGGGGTTTGGCTGGGAGCCCAGCCCTGTCGCTAGAAGCCGCATTCTCAGCACTCGACTGAAAGGGGGATGTCAGGGGATCGACGGCTTTCCCATTTGCCGTTCAGCGTCGAGCACTTAAGGGAACAGTGGATGTTGGTGGGTGGGGTGGGGAGCAGTGTTCCCTCTAAGCTGAATTAGTGTGAGCTAGCTCACAGTTTTTTAGCCTCCGGCTCACCCATTTTTGTCTTAGCTCAGGGAGGATGGCCCCAGAGCAAACTAATTGATGCAGCAGCCAAATTGCTCGCTCACAACTTGAATGCCAGTGGCTCAAAAAGTAGAATTTTTGCTCACAAGACTCCACAGCTTAGAGGGAATATTAGTGGGGAGTGTGGCTTAATGTGAGGTGGATTTCTTCTTTGTGGTTCCCGCAGGCTCATTAAAATAATTCCCGCTCCCAGATTTCGTTTCGATTCTTTTCAGGAACAAGAGGTTTATTTCAAAGGGGGCGGAGGCAGAATGGTGCAGGGCTGAGGGAGGCGGGGCCGGTTTGGAAACGGTGACACGGAGACGTCGTTGTAACCTTGACTCTGTCACATTTGCAGAAGGAACTGCAGAAGCACAAGCAAGAAGCCAGAAATCTGCAGGGGATGAAGGTGAGGAAAGTGAGGGACTCGGTGGGGTCGGAGGAGAAAGAGGGCGCAGGAATGTCCCATCACGCCTCCATGGTTGGGGGCCAGGCCTACACCCTCCTCCGTGCCCGGATGTCGCTCACGGGACAAAAAGGGAACAGGAGAGACACATTGTTAGAAATCCGTCTCTATGACAGTACAGAAAAAAAGTGCTTCTTAGGATCCTCTGGAGTAACATCTACTTCACGTGGGAGGAGCGCTGTCTTAAAGAAACAGGGAGGGATTTTATTTTATTATTATTATTATTATTACGGTCAGGGGTAATTTCCTGCAGGAGCGCACAGGAGTGGAGCTCCGGCAGTAAAGAGCCCAGGGGGCGGGCACATGCAACAAGCCCCACCCCCCTGCTCCCAACAGCCCTCAGTCAGAGCAATAAGCAGCCAGGTAAGTTGCAGAGTTCCCCCCAGCCCTCCAGTCCAAAACAGCCCAGTGGCACCTTTAAGACCAAGTTTTATTCCGGTACAAGCTCTCCCTCCTCTGTGAGGGCAGATCTACACGTCCCCCCCCCCCATAGCTAGCACTCCAAAACAGTCCAGTGGCACCTTTAAGACTAAGTTTTATCCAGGTACAAGCTCTCCCTCCTCTGCGGCTTCCTTCCTGCCTCTCCCCACCCCTGCCTGCCTGGGGCCAGGGAGGGCCTTCGCGGGGCTTCCTTGCACTCCCGCCGGCCGGGACCGTTGGGGGTGGTGTGTGTGGCCTTATGACACACTTCCCGTGATGTCAGGGGGTGTGGCATATGCTAATGAGTTATGCTAATGAGTTCCCCTAGCTCTTTTTCTACGAAACGACCCCTGTGTAAGGGAAAGAAAAAAACCCAGTCATAATATACAAAAATAGAAGTCTGAATTTAAGAACTTTTGAAATGCAATTCCCGCTAAGAATTAATGCACAAAACTCAGCGACTGAATGTGTAATTTCTGCCTTCTTACGTGATAGGAGCCAGTGAAGCTTTGCTTTGTTTGTATTAATGTGCCCAGGTGTCCTATCGACAAATGGGGTAACAGGGAGGGATTTGTGAATTCCAATCCCTTCTTTAACCATGCAGGGTTATTCAAAGCAGTGGCCTGGGAATCGTGAACTCGGGGGGGCCCTGCAGCCGATTCCGACATTACGTGAGACGCGCGGAACATCTCACCAGCATGTGGATGTCCATAGCGGCGAGAGTATAAAGTTGTCGAGGACCAAATTAAAAGCACGACAAGTAGATGGGGGAGGGGACCGTAAAGAGCAGTTTGAGTAGGATTTGCATTTGTGCTGAATGTGCAAATGCTGATTTATGGGTCAGACTGCAAGCGCTCTTCTTCACGCCGGCATGGATTTCTGCATGCAGCAATATGAGGGAGGAGGCGGCCTTTGTTCTGTGGATTCCGTGTCTAAGGGGCAAAGCAGAACTTGACCAAGCCCTGGTTGCTTAGGCCGCAAATGGGTTTTTTGAAGCTATATATTTATTTATTTTCACTGTACAAAAAATATAAACAGTTCTACCTGCCCACTCCCCTCCCTCCCACCCATCATGTTTCCTGCTCCAGTTTGGTGCAGTGGTTAAGTGCGCGGACTCTAATCTGGGAGAACCAGGTTTGCTTCCCCACTCCTCCACTTGCACCTGGCTGGATGACCTGCTGATGCCTGCCTCTTTCTGCCCCACGGAGGGGCTTCGGCGGCAGCCAGATGGTGACTTTGTGCCGACCAAGAGAGCCCCCAAGAGGAAGCCCCGCCAAGGCCCTCCCTGGCCCCAGGCAGGCAGGGGTGGGGAGAGGCGGGGAGGAAGCAACTTACTCTCCCTCTTCTCCTGCCTCCTCCTGGCTGAATGAGGGCCGGAAGCGGGGCGGCCGGAAGCAGGGGGCGGGGCTTCGTCATGTGCCCCGCCCCCGTAACTCACCCGGGGGAACTGCGATCCCCCGCGATCCCCCCCAAAATGACCTCTGCTAATCTGGGAGAACCAGGTTTGATTCCCCACTCCTCCACTTGCAGCTGCTGGATGACCCTGGGCAAGCCGTAGTTCTGTCAGAGCTGTCCTTGAAAAAGAGCATAAGAGATGCCAATGTTGGATCAGGCCTGGGTGGGGGGCTATCCAGGTCAGGGAAAGAGATGAACAGAGGCAGTTTGCCCTTGCCTGCCTCTGCGTAGCGACCCTGGACTTCCTTGGCGGACTTCCACCCAAGGACTAACCAGAGCCGATCCTGCTTCGCTTCCAAGCTCTGACATGAGAAGAGCTATCCTGGACCAGACGGAAGGTCCATCTAGTCCAGCATTCTGTTCACACACAGAGGCCATCCTGCTGCCTCTAGGAAGCCCACGAGCGCATATAGTTCCTTGCGTAGGAACGCATCCAACTTCTTCTGAGTTGTGTTTATATTTAAATAGCAGTCCTCAAAGGATCTGCCCGAAGCAGACAGCGGGAGCAAACAAGATGCTGTTTTCATGCTGTGTCAGAGGCTGTTGTAGGAAGGCAATTTTGAGCTTTCAAGTAAGTGAGCCAAGCTGCGTGCGACGGAGGAATCAAAATGAAACCAGGACTCTGAGGGATCAGTTCCATTCGGGCACACAGTATAGATTTGGTTCTTGAAAACAGCAGGCACGGTACTAAACCTGTGCCTGGGCTGTACCACTTCAGACTGCAGCTAGGAGCTCACATGACTGCACGCTCCTCTGTATACGTAATATTTCCCGCATGTAGAAAGCTCAGTGTCAGGGAAAAGGATTCATATCTAGCCTTCTCCCTTCCAGGCCAGATTTCTACATGCAGTTGTGTGAGCCTCCGCCTGCAGTCTAAAGTGGAGCACTCCACTTCACCTGCCGTTTGAGAACTGGGTTGTGGAGATCAGGGAAACCTTTAAAGACGAGTAGCTACAGGTCTGGCAGCAGGGTAATTCAGCATTTGGTGCTCTCGGCTCCGAGGCCCTGGCTGATGCCTGCCTCTTTCTGCCCCACGGAGGGGCTTCGGCGGCAGCCAGATGGTGACTCCGTGCCGACCAAGAGAGCCCCCAAGGACCCAGCATTTCTTCAACTCCGCCACCTGACCATCCACTGGCAGAGGGGCCCTGCAGGGATGCTGGCAAATTAGCTGATTGCCAGCTCGGTGGTGTTTGGCGAGTCTGGGCTTAGGCCTAACCAGCTCACCTGGATTGATATGTGCAGGTCTCTTTCCCCTGGACCAGCCCCCTGTGACTTTGCCTTCCCCCCTGCCTAGAGACGTGAAGGCCCAGAAAAATTCAGAAACCCCACCCCCCGTTTTTTTCCTGAAGCCTTTTTTGTTTTTTTCCAAAAAAATGGAAAAATTGAAAAAAGAACGTTTTATTTTAACATGGTGAATAAAATATTTTAGGACAAGGTGTTCAAATATTTTCCAAATCATTTCTAAAAAATATGTATGGTATCAGATTGATCTAATTTCTGTGCACTGGGGACAAGAAAGTCCTGGGTTACAAACTGAACTCTCCGATGCAAGAACAGGATGCATTTCTTCGTTTAGGAGGTGCTGTTGTCACAAGAAAAGAAAAAGGCTTCAGTTTTGTTTTTGCATGTGGGTGGGTATTCTGTTTGTCATAATTGTTTGGATACACTATATCTTTAATATGCTAGTTGTGATCATTTCATGCCAAGTAAATATTGTCCATAGTCATATTTTATGTTCCTAAAGTAACAGAATGACTTTCAATCTGGAAAAGAAAAAAGAAGTGCTAATGTAGCATTTTTTTCAATTTTTTCGAAAATTTCCGTTTCCCCCCCTAAAACTGGGTCTTTTCCCGAGCTTCAAAATTTCCAGAAATGTTACATCTCTGCCCCTGCCTCTGTGCCGCTCGCCCACCCTGTGGTGCCCGTTCTATCCGAGGGTGTGTTTATTTTCCCAGGATGCCTTGCAGCAGCGGCTGGCCCAGCAGGATGCTGTGTGGCCCTTAGTAAACTTATGGTCAGTCATGAATATATTTATGCAAAAGGAGGTTCCACAGTCTATTCTCCCTTCTCCCAAATAAGTGTTCATAGGACCGCAGCCTTAGAGTGTTCACATGTGAGGCTAAATTGACATTGAGCCTCTTGCACACTGTCTATGTGAAGGGTGTTGAACGCATTTGTTAAGAGGGCTGGATCTGACATGAATGTCACTTTGTCGGGCCGGGCCATGTGTGCCATAAAACGAATGCCAGGTGCTGGAAGTGTAAACTTTATAAAGGACAGCAGCTGGTAAGCTCCGAGTTGGTGTAGCCTCACTGCAAGGACCCATAGGCTGGGAGGGGGGTGCAGAGGAAATCACAGAGCCAGCAGTGCAGCGCTAGGCAGATGCTCCCATGCTGCTTGACTGCTGAAGATGAGGTTATTCTGCCCTGCGGAAGCCACAATCGCAGTGGCTCCGCCCACTCCCCCATGAACAGTCTCCTGTTCCCTCCCTTGCAGTAGTTGCTCGCGGGCCGCATAGGAGCCCTAGATGGGCCAGTTCCGGCCCCCGGGCCTTATGTTTGACACCCGTGCCATAGAGATTTCAAGGCAAGGTTCAGAGCTGGTTTGCCATGGCCTGCCTCTGTGCAGCGACCCTGGCCTTCCTTGGTGGCCTCCCGTCCAAGTGCTAACCAGGGCCAAGCCTGCTTCGCTTTTGGGATCCGATGAGGCCAGACCACGAGGCAAGGGGCTCAGTTAGGTTTGTGGGGAGTTAGAATGTGGGGAGGGGGCACGGCTGGTGAAGCTGAAGGGCCAGCAGCAACGAGGCCAAGTAACAAGCGAGGGGCCACCAGTGAAAAGGCCCTGTACTTGGTCGCCACCCACTTTGGTGTGGTGGTTAAGTGCAGGCGGACTCTAATCTGGGAGAACCGGGTTTGATTCCCCACTCCTCCACTTGCACCTGCTGGATGACCTTGGGCAAGTCATAGTTCTGTCGGGGCTGTCCTTGAAAAAGAGCAGTTTCTGTCAAGAGCTCTCTCTGCCCCACCTACCTCACAGGGTGTCTGTTGTGGGGAGGGGAAGGGAGAGGAGTTTGTAAGTCGCTCTGAGACACCTTTGGGTAGTGAAGGGCGGGGTGTGAATCCAATCTCTTCTTCTTCTTCTTCTTCTTCTTCACCTCTGAAGGCAGGGATGCAGACAGTGGGGCTTCAGCTTCCCCTGTCCTGTCCTGTTCCTTCAGTAAAATCTTCCCTCCGGTTGAGTGAAAAGGCACTGGCACTCATTATGGTATGTCTTCGCCCTCTGCCCTGGCACCATGGCCATGAGGCAAGTCTCCCTTCCCCACCCTGGCCACTTTTTGGAGGAAACCTGGCTAATAATAATAATAATAATATCTTTCGATTTATTAATCGCTCAATCCTGCAGAGCTGCTGGCTCTGAGCGATTTACAGTTACACATATTCACACAGGACTAACAATGATTCATAGGGGTAAAGGAGGACAACATATAAATCTTTTAAGTCGCACACGTTTGCAGCCGACGGGTACAGAGTCATCCTGCAGGTTGCCCGTTAGCCTTGCACCATCTTGACCAGAACTGGATCAGAGCGGCACCTGTTGACTTGTTGCCTGTTCCGTACGGAAGAGGCAGCAGTGGGCTTGAGTGGGCTGAGGTGACAGGCAGAGCGCCCGCAGAGCTCATGCTGTGCGTGGCTCCTGTTGGCTTTGGGCCTCGTCGAATGCCGGGCTTGGTCCCTGGCGCCAGTGACTGGCAAGGAGGAGTGCTAACGACGTGCCCACCTTATATGGCACCTTCTGCTTCCACAGGCTGATCTGCAGAGGAAAGTCGAAGAGAGGAACCGACTGCTGGCGGAATACAAAGTAAGGGGTGTCTCCCTGCCTCTCCCCGACCCGTCTCCAGTGCCTCTGCGCCTCTGCCTCTTTTGCCCTCTTGACTCCTTGGCCGCTGGCTGAGTTGTGTTGTGTCCCTGTGGCATCCACGCAGCCCAGCCCCCGGGGGGTGGGGGGACCTGGCTGACCTTTCCAAAGAAGCTCGGGCTCTTACCCGGGAATGTCTGATACCCGGGAATGTCTGACAAATGCTGGATATGTAAGATAAGGGTGGGAAGCTTTTTCCATGTTTGGTGAAAGTGTAAAGAGGTGAAGTTATACTGGAGAAGGGTTCACAAAATGTTACCAAAAAAATGTATGATACCTCTACCATTCAAACCCGAAATGTTTTTGCTTCATATTATGCCTGATGTAAAAGATAAGAAAGTTAAGCACTTAATTATACATATAGTTACGGCAGCAAGAATTCTGTATGCTAAGTACTGGAAGAAATCAGAGATACCAACAGAAAATGAACTTTTGACAAAAATCTTTGAAACAGCGGAAATGGATATATTTTCGGACGTTAAAAGACCAAAATAAGCAAAAAGTGAGAGACAGTTGGAGACCATTTTACCTACTGGGTGGAAAGAAACTTTGAAGACCGCGAATAATGAATATAATTACTATAAACGTGGAGAAACTTTAACTAGAAACTTTTTTCAGGATCCACTATAGAAGATTTTAGCGATTTGATTAAGTGTTATTAACATCAGTAAATATATAAAAGCAGGGGTCATTTCGTAGAAAAAGAGGTGCAGGAGCTCATGAGCATAACTCATTTGCATATGCCACGCCCCCTGACATCACCGGAAGTGTGTCAGAAGGCAACACCCACTGCTCAGGCTCCACTGGACTGTTTTGGATTGCTAGCTATTGGGGGGGA
>NW_015170314.1:374610-402981 GCF_001447785.1 Gekko japonicus | reverse complement strand
GGCTGGGCTTGTTGCATGTGCCCGCCCCCTGGGTTCCTTACTGCCGGAGCTCCGCTCCTGTGCGCTCCTGCAGGAAATGACCCCTGTATAAAAGAAAGAGATTTGGAAATAAAGAATTAAGATGGGGGAGGGAAAACAAAGCAGCTCCAGCTCCGTGGGCTGTGCTGGCCGTGGTCCCCATCTTTGCCCCTGCCTGGAGCGAGCCCCCCCCCTTGCTGACGTCCCCCGTCCTTCCCGTGTTGCAGAAAGAGCTGGCCCAGAAGGATCGGCACTTGCACCAGCACCAGGCCAAGATGGACGAGATGCTGCGGCAGCTCTCCGAGGCCAGCTACCAACAGGTACGACACCCCCCCCCCTCCCCCCAAACTTCCAGACCTGCCCGCGACCTGGCCCTCTTGTCCCCCGCCACCCGTTGACCCGCTTCTTCCCTCTGCAGGCGGACTTGGAACGGGAGCTGGAGCACAAAGAAGCCCTGTTGGCTCAGTGCATGAAGAAGGATGCCGAGGAGGTGGGTGGGGCTTGAGCTGCTGGCTGAGGCTTGCAGAGGGTATGTTGGGGGGGAGGCAAAGTTCCATGACTTGTCTTGGGCCGGATGCTTCTTCAGCTGTTCCGGCAGCAGCTCCTGATGACACACAAGAGTCAGAACAGCAGCTGCCGGAGACTGGACTGCTGGGTCAAAAGAAGGACGTCCCTTTGAGTCATGCAAGTGACTCGTGGCCAGTGTTCCCTCTAAGCTGAGTTACTGTGAGCTAGCTTACAGTTTTTTAGCCTCCGGCTCACAGATTTTTGACTTAGCTCAGGAAGGATGGCTCCAGAGCAAACTCATTTATGCCGTAGCCAAATCGCTCGCTCACAACTTTAATGCCGGTAGCTCACAAAGTAGAATTTTTGCTCAGAAGACGCCACAGCTTAGAGGGAGCATTGCTGGTGGCAACCCCATCCAGAGAATGTTCGAGGCCATTCCTTGCCTCTGTGTAGCAACCCCAGTCTTCCATGGGTGGTCTCCCTTCCTGGGTGGTCTCCCTTCCGCTCCCTCTAAGCTGTGGAGTCTTGTGAGCAAAAATTCTACTTTGCGAGCTACTGGCATGAAAGATCATAGAATCATAGAATCATAGAATGTTAGAGTTGGGAGGGACCTTGCAGGTCATCTAGTCCAACCCCCTGCACTCTGCAGGAGCAGAGCCGAAAGATAGCCCTACGACATACCCGAAAGAGGGTCATCCAGCCTCCGCTTGGAAACGTCCAGCAAAGGAGCATCCACCCCCTCCCGAGGCAGTCTGTGTTCCACTGCTCAACCACCCTTACAGTTAAGACGTTTCTCCTGATATTTAGCCGGTAACGACTCCCTTGTAATTTCCACCCATTAGATCTAGTCTTGCAATCCGGAGCAAGAGAGAATAGATCTGCTCCATCTTCTACATGACAGCCCTTCAGATATTTGAAGACTGCAATCATGTCCCCTCTAAGCCTTCTCTTTCCAAGGCTAAACATACCCAAGTCTTGTGCCTGTCAAGTTGTGAGCGAGCGATTTGCCCGCTGCATAAATTAGTTTGCTCTGGAACTATCCCTTCCTCAGCTGAGATAAAAATGTGGCCAGAGGCTAAAAAGCTCTGAGCTAGCTCACAGTGATTCAGCTTAGAGGGAACCAGCATCTGACAGCAATGTGGATTCTGTGAACTTAGGCAGATCACAAGAAGCAAGGGCAGGAAGGGTTGCCTCCGTGCTTAGTCCTCGTGGCCCTTTCTTACACGCCCAGGGAAATGCTGATCTCCACTTTGGGGTCAGGAAGCCATTTTTCTCCAGGCCAGTTTGGCCAGGGATCCTGGAGGTTTTTGGTCATCTCCTGGGTGTGGAGCAGGAGTCACTGGAGAGTGTGTGTGTGGGTGGGGAGGTATTTGTGAATTTCCTGCCTTGTGCAGGGGGTTGGACTAGATGACCCTGGTGGTCCCTTCCGACTCTATGATTCTATGGAATTCTGCTGGGTCCGTCATGCTCCTGGTCTCCCTGTGGGGTCAGTCCCGGTCTGTCCTCTGAAGGTCTGGGGGGGTGTTTTTCATCTTGCCAAGCAGGTGATTGTCTACAGCAACCACACCTCTCAGAGCAACGGCTTCCTGCAGCCCTCAGGAAAAGGAGCCTCGTCCACCACTCACCGAGGGGTAAGTACCTCCCTCCTCCTCCTCTCCCTCCTCCCTTGGGGGTCCGTGGAGCACCCTCGCCTGGCAGAGATGTGGGAACTGGGGCCGCGGACAGATGGCCCGGGCTGCTGACTTCTGCTTTCTCTCGATTTCCGCCGCCCGCCCGGACAGACCAACGACCTGCAGCTGGTGCGCGAGGCCCTGCGGAGTTTGCGGAACAGCTTCAGCGGCCACGACCCCCAGCACCACACCATCGACAGCCTGGAGCAAGGCATCTCCAGCCTGATGGAGCGGCTGCACCGCCTGGAGGTGCAGAAGAGGCAGGAGAGACGGGTAAGAGGCCCTCCCGGGGCCTGGCTTGGTGGCTTATCCAGAGGCAGCGTCGCCGTATAAGCAGCACGCCTCCTCCGTGTTCGCAGGACGTTTCGATCGGGACCGCACGGGGTCACCTGTGCGTGGGAGGGGATTGTAGGCGATCCGGCCAGCAGGAGATAGCCTTCCGGTCCAGTTCCCTTGATCTGTCATCCCTTCTTGCTTGTCAAGTGCCGAGAGTCCACAGCAAATGATCCCAGGATCCCTCTCGCACGCAGATCACCTGGGGCGGCCCTGCTCATGCAGGTCTGCAGGTGCTTTCTTTTTCCTCTTCAGTACTGGAGCACCCAGCCAGAGGGCAAGTCCGTGCAGCTGTGCACACGGGGATGGTGCCCTGGCAATGCACTTCAGCATGTATGAACAGCATGCACAATACTGACTTTGTTGTGATCCCCTTCTAGAGTGCGAGCAGGCAGGAGACCAAGGCGTACAAACCGATGGAAATGCCTTATACCGCCAGAGGATCGGTCCCTCTCGGTCAGTACCAGGGGTCTTTTTGTAGAAAAAGCCCAGCAGGAACTCATTAGCATAATAGGCCACACTTACCAGCAGAAACTCATTAGCATATTAGGCCACACCCCTGACAGCACAACTCATTAGCATATTAAGCCACACCCATATGTTACCAGAAGTGTGGTCATCCAGCCACACCCACCATTTGCTCCTTATTCTGTTTACCTTGTTTGTTGTCAAAACCCAGGGCCTTTTTTTGTAGCAGGAACTCCTTTGCATGTTAGGCCACACACCACAGCCAATTCTAATGTGTTTCTGCTGTTGGGTGTGGCCTGTTATGCTAATGAGTTCCTGCTGGGCGTGGCCAACTCAGGAGCCAGCCGGAACTCCGTTCCTGTGCGTTCCTGCTCCAAAATAGCCCTGGTCAGTACTGAATTCACTGGTTGGTAACAAGCCTCCAAGATCTCAGGCAAAACAGGGACCTTCCCAATACTCACTGTCTGAACTCTAACTGAAGGGAGCAAAAGGCTGAACACAGATGGATCTGCCTTATCCAGAATCAGACGGTAGGTCCATCAAGGTCAGGACTGCCTACGCAGACTGGCAGCCGCTGAGGTCTTTCACATCACCTACCGCCTGGTCCTTTTAACTGGAGATTCCAGGGATTGAACCTGGGACCTTCTGCATGCTAAGCAGAAGCTGTTCCCCACAAACACATTCTACTTTAGGAAGAGTAGCCGTGTTAGTCTGTCTGTAGCAGCAGAAAAGGCCAAGAGTGCTGTAGCGCCTGAAAGACTAACAAAATTTGTGTCAGGGGAGGAGCTTTTGTGAGTTGCCGCTCACTTCTTCAGGGGACAAATTTAGTTAGTCTTTAAGGTGCTACTGGACTCTTGCTCTTTTCTATGGCTACATTCTACCGGAGAGTGCGGAGACTTGCCTGAAAGCAGAGATGCACTGGGCGGCAGCCCTTCCTGACTTAGCTCACCTCAGGATGCTTTTGGCTTGCTGGAGTCCAAAACAGCTCAGTGCAGAAGGGTTTAGGTCAGGGCTGTCGAACTAATTTGTTATAAGGGCCGGAACTGACATAAATGAGATCTCGTTGGGCCGAGCCATGTATGTCATAAAATGTAATGCCCGGTAGCGGAGACTGAAACTTTATAAAGGACACAAACACAAAGGGTTTTTTTAAACTTACAATAAAAACATGCATAAAACATTAGCTCTGTAAGCTGCAAACCTACTTTTGATTTCTTGACATTCACCACAGAAATCTCATGCTCAGAGTTCTGAGTCTAGGACCCAGGTTAAAACAGGGAATGGCTGAGTGATTAAGAGAGTCTGGCGAAGCAAGCGATGATGCAGCAGCAGCAGAACTGGAAGCAGGAGATGGCCAGTTCCACTACGGGCCTGATGGAAGCCCACCGGGGGCCTGATCCGGCCCCCGGACCGCATGTTTGACACCCCTGGTTTATGTGGTGCCTGTGTGATGATGGGGGGGGGGGGGAACCTGGGCACAGTCTATGGCCGCGCAGGTCACTGTGAGAGGCAGGAACAAAACTCCCAGTGCCATTGAGAGCCAGATTTCTTTCCAGAGTCAAGGAAAGGGGTGGGGAGGAGGCTGAGGGATTGAGGAAACCTGAGATCTCATTCCAGTTTAGGATGCAAAGACGGGGAGCTGAAGTACACCTGGGGGTCCTCTGGCAGAGCAGCCCTCGGAGCAGATTGTGAGCCAGGTGGGCTTGAGAAGGTGGGATTGGGAGGTGCCTCCCGCTCACGGCTCACGTTCTCCTTCTGGTTGGCCCACGTGTCTTTCAGCAGACGACTTGCGCCCTCCAGGTGGGAGAGTCCTCCCCTAGGAAGACGTCCTGTATCCTGAAGACAGAGTCAGGGTACAGGATGATCTTGACAGGCTGGAAAACTGGGCTAAAACAAATAAAATGAATTTCAGTGGGGATAAATGTAAAGTTCGTTATTTAGGGAGGAAAAGTCAAATGGATAATTATAGGATGGGGGAGACTTGTCTTGGCGGTAGTAGGTGCGAAAAGGATCTAGGGGTCTTAGACCATACACTGAACATGAGTCAGCAGTGTGATGCGTTGGCTAAAAAGGCAAATGTGATTTTGGGCTGTATTAACAGAAGTGTAGTGTCCAGATCATGTGAAGTGGTGGTATTGCTTGACCCTGCTCCGGTTAGACCTCGCCCTAGAGTATTGTGTTCAGTTTTGGGCACCACAATTTAAGAAGGATTTAGACAAGCTGGAACATGTCCAGAGGAGGGCAACGAAGTTGGCGAGGGGTCTGGAGACCAAGTCCTGTGAGGAAAGGCTGAAGGAGCTGGGTATGTTTAGCCTGGAGAGGAGACGACAGGTGATATGAGAACCCTCTTCAAGTCCTTGAAGGGCTGTCATAGAGAGGATGGTGTGGAGTTGTTTCCTGTTGCCCAAGGAGGTCGGACCAGAACCAATGGGTTGAAATTAAATCAGAAGAGTTTTCAGCTAAGAGAGCCAGTTTGGTGTAGTGGTTAAGTGTGTGGACTCTAATCTGGGAGAACCGGGTTTGAGTCCCCACTCCTCCACTTGCACCTGGCTGGATGACCTTGGGCAAGCCGTAGTTCTGATAAGAGCTGTCCTCGAAAAAGAACAGTTTCTGTCAGAGCTCTCTCAGCCCCACCTACCTCTCAGGGTGTCTGTTGTGGGGAGGGGAAGGGAAAGGAGTTTGTAAGCTGCTCTGAGACACTTTTCACTAGTGAAGGGCAGGGTATAAATCCAATCTCTTCTTCTTCTTCTTCTTAACATTAGGAAGAACTTCCTGACAGTCGGAACAGTTTCTCAGTGGAACAGGCTTCCTCGGGAGGTGGCGGGCTCTCCTTCTTTGGAGGTTTTCAAACACAGGCTAGATGGCCATCTGACAGCACTGCTGATTGTGTGAACTGAGGCAGACCGTGAGAGGGAGGGCAGGAAGGGTTGCCTCAGTGCTTAGTCCTTGTGGCCCTTTCTTACACACCCAGGGAAACGCTGATCGCCACTTTGGGGTCAGGAAGCAATTTTTCTCCAGGCCATTTTGCTCGGGGATCCTGGAGGGTTTTTTATCATCTTCTGGGCGTGGAACAGCGCTCACTGGGGGTGTGGAGGGGGAAGTATTTGTGAATTTCCTGCATTGTGCAGGGGGTTGGACTAGATGACCCTGGAGATCCCTTCCCACTCTTTGATTCTATGAAGTGGCACAGGTGAGCATCTTGAAATCTGGAGGCTAAAGAAGCCGCTGTAGACCACTGTTGCCGCAGGGCTTTGGAAACAATCCTCGTGCAGCCCGTTCTGGTCCTCCTCGGGAGTTTCTTTGCTAACCTCACAGGGCACGTGGTCCCTTTGCCTCTGACCGGCGCATCCTTTAATCAGCGCAACCCATCTGTTGTTTTGCTTTCCGCTGACCTTTCCGCCGCCTCTCCTGCCTCTGTGCCACTGCTGTGCGGCAGGGAAACCAGACGCGCCGCTTGTGTCCTGCGTCCTCCGCTTTGCTTGTTCTGCCTGGCTCTGCAGTGTGGGAAGGGGGACGGCAGAGAGCTGGCTGTCAAAGCAGCTGTTCGTTTATATGTTTTTAATTGAATCATTTTATCATTTTAGATGTATTTTTAATCGCTCAAATGTTCTGATGTCTTTTATGTTCACCGCCTTATGGAAAGGTGGCATAAAAATGGTTTTAATGATAATCCAGGGCTCTTTTTGTAGAAAAAGCCCAGCAGGAACTCATTAGCACATTAGGCCCCACCCCCATGTTACCAGAAGTGTGGTCATCCAGCCACACCCACCTTTCGCTTCTTATTCTGTTTACCTTGTTTGTGGTCAAAACCCAGGGCCTTTTTTTGTAGCAGGAACTCCTTTGCATGTTAGGCCACACACCCCTAATGTAGCCAATCCGAATGAGTTTCTGCTGTTGGGTGTGGCCTATTATGCTAATGAGCTCCTGCTGGGCGCGGCCAACTCAGGAGCCAGCCGGAACTCCGTTCCTGTGCGTTTCTGCCCAAAAGGAGCCCTGAATGACGATGAGAATAACAACCCGCCTGTCAATTACCAGAGCAAGGGCCTTTTCGGTGGCTTCCCCGCTCTCTCTGGAACCAGCTCCCCGAGGAAGGGTGTGCCCCGTGAGACCTCCCAGCATTCCTTAGGGCAGGCAAGGCTGCTGTGTTCTGCGCAGCCTTTCGTTAGCATTACGAACCAGGGAGCTGGCCAGTTGTTTTTACCCTTCAGATTGGCTTGTTAAGTTGATGTTTTAATTGGTTTTATTGTTTGGCGTAGTGGTTGAGTGCGTGGACTCTAATCTGGGAGAACCGGGTTTGATTCCCCACTCTTCACTTGCAGCTGCTGGATGACCTTGGGCAAGCCGTAGTTCTGATAAGAGCTGTCCTTGAAAAAGAGCCGTTCCTGTCAGAGCTCTCTCAGCCCCACCTACCTCACAGGGTGTCTGTTGTGGGGAGGGGAAGGGAGAGGAGTTGGTAAGCCGCTCTGAGACTGAGTGAAGGGCGGGGTATAAATCCAATCTCTCCTCCTCCTCCTTCTTCTGTTGATGTTTTAATTGGTTTTATTGTTTTATACTTACTGTATTTATTTGTACTTCGAATGTTCTAAGCTGCCCTGAGACCCTGCGGGGGGGAGGATGTGGGTTATAAATGAGATAAATAAGTAGGGGGCTTCGACCCTGGAATCCGAGCTTTGTAGCAGGCCTGCCCACTGAGTCACGAAAAAATAACTTTCTAGGTCTCTTCCAGTGTTCCCTCTAAGCTGAGCAAGTGTGAGCTAGCTCACAGTTTTCTAGCCTCCGGCTCGCAGATTTTTGTCTTCGCTCAGGAAGCAAACTAATTGATGCAGCAGCCAAATCTTAGCCAACTAATTGATGCCAACTAATTAGCCAACTAATTGATGCCAACTAATTAGCCAACTAATTGATGCAGCCGCTCACCACTTTCATGCCACTAGCTCACAAAGGAGAATTTTCGCTCACAGGACTCCACGGCTTAGAGGGAACCCTGGTCTCTTCCAAGCACACAGAGAAGACAGTCCATTTTGTGCATCTCTGGGGAGGGGGGGGGGTTTGATGCCAGACAGGGCTCAGTCCCAGGGCCGGTCGTGGGGTACCAGACCTTAACCCCGGCATCTTGATTGTTCTTTCATAGCCTTGAGTGCCTGTAAGACTGTGCGGGATTCCTTTCCTTCACTCTTCTGGTTTCCTTCCTCCCCACCCAGGGTCGAGGGAAGTCACCTGCCGGCCACCTGACCAACGACTGCAGAGACTCCTGGCCCTCCAACTCCAGTGAGTGCGATTCCAGAGCTGCCCTGGTCCAAACCCACCGGGCAATGCTTTGCTTCAGAGGCTGCTGCCTACAGTTCCTCTCGAGGGACGGGGGACGGGGGGAAGGCCAGTTTGGTGTAGTGTGGTTAAGAGCAGCGGACTCTAATCTGGAGAACCGGGTTTGATTCCCCACTTCGCCTCCACTTGCAGCTGCTGGTGTGACCTTGGGTCAGTCACAAGTCCTCCCAGAGCTGTTCTCTCAAGAGCAGTCCTCAAAAGAGTTCTCTCAGCCTCACCTACCTCACAGGGTGTCTGTTGTGGGGAGAAGAAGGGAAGGAGAGTGTAAGCCGCTCTGAGACTCCTGAGTGAAGGGCGAGGTATAAATCCACTCTTCTTCTCATTCCTATCGCCTCTTCTAGCCGTCTCCCTAGTCTTGGCCTGTTGCTGTCAAAGACCCTGCTTGCCTGTGGGCATCTACCTGGGTTCAGTTGTCAGGGGACTGCTGCAGCCTGCGGGCAGGAAGGAGGAATAACAAATATTTGGAGTTCAAGCAGGAAATGCCACATTGCAATATTCAAGTGGATTTATGACAAGCCAGTTCTGCCATCTAGTGGCGGTGGCTGATAGCGCCGCCTCTTTTTGTCGTGTCCTCCTGTTGCTTGGTAAATGGGATGTCCAGACATTCAAGTTTTTCATTGGGACCGTCCACAGTGACGGTTAGTACTTGGGTGGGAGACCACCAAGGAAGTCCAGGGTTGCAAGGCAGAGGGGGGCAACGGCAAACCGCCTCTGAACGTCTCTTGCCCTGACAACTCCACAAGCCAGCTGTGACTTGACAGGGGAAGAACCCACGCGAAGGTTGTTTTGCACGGCTGAAATATTACTGTTCCACACTAAGCTGGAAGAAGGCTTGAAACTGGGGGCTCCACACAGACTTTACTGCAGCACGATGTGACTTCCCATAAGAACCGAGCAAGGCCTGTCATATGTTCACTTGGACGTAAGCCTATTCCCTGAAGGTTCTGCTACTCTCAGCAGTTTTCCCGTTGCCCATTTGTTTTACCGTTATCTTCGTCGCCAACCATAGCATTCATTAAACGAGTGTTAATGATCAACTCTTTGTTTGGGGAATTGGCAGTGGTGGGAGGGGCTGCCGAATAGCCGCCAACTTATGGCAAACCGGTGGGGTTTCCAAGGCGAGAGACGGACAGAGGTGGTTGGCCACTGCCTGCAACAGACTGCTGCTTCCAGAGAGTTGAGAGTTTGCCGTTAACCCCGGGCTCTGTCACGGGTGAGGTGCTCCAGGCATTGCGTGGGACAGTTCCTTGGTGTTATGCTACAGAACATCTCATAGTCCAGGGGTGGCCAAACTGTCTTAACACAAGAGCCACACAGAATAAACGTGAGATGTTTGAGAGCCGCAATACATGGACAGATATTAAAAAGGTAAAGGTCTCCCTTGCTTGAAAGCCAGTCGAGTCCGACTCTAGGGTTGTGGTGCTCATCTCCGTTTCAAAGCCGAAGAGCCAGCGCTGTCCGAAGACGTTTCCGTGGTCATGTGGCCGGCATGACTAAACCCCAAGGCGCACGGAACGCTGTTACCTTCCCACCGAAGTGGTACCTATTTATCTACCGTACTTGCAATTCCTTGCTTTCGAACTGCTAGGTTGGCAGGAGCTGGAACTAGAGATGGGAGCTCATTCTGTCATGCGGCACAGTCAGGTCTCGAACTGCTGAACTACCGACCTTCCACAGCCTGCAGTTCAGCGCCTTAACCACTTGAGCCACCGCAGCTCCATTAAACACACATATTACACACATGTTTTTATTGGGAAATATGCAAATTTGCTTTTTATTAACATTAAATTAGACGGTGTGAAAGAGCCACCTGTGGCTCCCGACCTGCAGTTTGGCCACCGCTGCCATAGTCCTGTCACCAGTTGCACTGTTGCTTCTCTATGCATGCAGGCTTCCAGGGATGCCCTCTCTCATATATTTTTTTCAAGCCTCTCCTGTGAGGAACATACAAAGTTGCCTTGTTCCAGAGATCCCCAACACGGTGCCCGTGGGCACCAAGTCACCCATCAGTACCCCTCCTCGTGCCCACCACCCTGTGTTTTTAGAAAGTCGGTGGGGCTTTTGCCCAGCAGGGCTTCTGATTGGCCACTGGAGATCTTACTGGCTGTGCAGATTAAAAAGCATCCAGTTAAACTAGAGTTTATGTCTGAAATGTTAAAAAGTTAGAGTTACGCATAACCTCACTCCTTGACATTTTGTGGTTGGCTCCACCTCCTGCGGCAGCCATTTTGTGGTTGGCTCCACCTCCTGCGGCAGCCATTTTGTGGTTGGCTCCACCACCTGCGACAGCCATTTTGTGGTTGGCTCCACCTCCTGCGGCAGCCATTTTGTGGTTGGCTCCACCTCCTGCGGCAGCCATTTTGTGGTTGGCTCCACCTCCTGTGGCAGCCATTTTGTGGTTGGCTCCACCTCCTGTGGCAGCCATTTGTGGTTGGCTCCACCTCCTGCGGCAGCCATTTTGTGGTTGGCACCACCTCCTGCGGCAGCCATTTTGTGGTTGGCTCCACCTCCTGCAGCAGCCATTTTGTGGTTGGCGCCACCTCCTGCTGCAGCCATTTTGTGGTTGGCTCCACCTCCTGTGTCAGCCATTTTGTGGTTGCATCTTCCACCTGGTGTCAGAATCCTAAAGATGTGCACAGGCTTAGAAAGGTTGGGAGCCCTGCTTAAAACCAAATCAGACCGTGAGGCCATTTGTTCAGTATCCCATCACTCTTTCTGGCAACAGCCTTCCAGGGTCCTTGGCACAGCTATTTTCTTGTGTTTCCCAGCTGTGCCACCCAAGATCCTTAGAAAAAAAACATAACAGGGATTGAATTTGGGATTTCCTGCCTGCAAGGCCTGTGTTCCCAACTGTGCTTCCCCGTGCAGCAGGAAGCCGACTTCTCACGGCCACCCGGCTCCCTCTCTTTGCAGAACTGCCTCATTCTCACAGCACCCCAGCGATGGGCGGCAGCGCCTGCACCAAAGTGCTCTACTTCACGGATCGCTCCCTCACGCCTTTCATGGTCAACATTCCAAAGAGGTGAGGCCCGCAGCCCTACCTTCTGTCCCTGCAGGGAGAACCGGGTAAGATTTCCACCGGTCCCGGGGGATTCTCTCTCCCTCGGCAGGCCGCGCGCAAACCGCACCCGGGAGGCCAGGGCCCACGTCTGCGCCACAAGGTCTCCGTGGGGCCGACTGACCTCCTTTCTCTGCTCTCGCATGGACAGGTTAGGTGAGGTGACCCTGAGGGACTTCAAAGCGGCCATCGATCGGGAAGGGACGCACCGGTACCATTTCAAGGCCCTGGATCCCGAATTTGGCACCGTCAAAGAGGAGGTAGGAGCGGCCGCCGATGGGGACTCCCTTCGAGCTTTGTGCTGCACGGAGAGCCCTTGTACACGAAGCAGCACCTGCTTGTATGCGTGCGAGGTGGTGTCAAGTTGCACCGGACTTACAGAAAGACTATAGGTTTTTCACTGCAAGTGGCACGCAGAGGTGGTCTGCCATGGCCTGCTTCTGTGTATCAACCCTGGGCTTCCCTGGGGGTCTCCCACCCAAGCAGGGGTCATTTCCTGCAGGAGCGCACAGGAGCGGAGCTCCGGCAGTAAAGAGCCCAGGGGGCGGGCACATGCAACAAGCCCCACCCCCTGCTCCCAGCAGCCCCAGGCCATGAGGAACAGCAGCCAGGTAAGTTGCAGAGCTCGAGAGTAAACTACTTTATTATGCAGTAGCCAAATCACTCGCTCACAACTTTAATGCCAGTAGCTCACAAAGTAGAATTTTTGCTCACAAGACTCCACAGCTTAGAGGGAGCGTTGGTCCTGTCCTAAGTTGAAGCCTGGATTCACCAGGGCTAGAATCTCGTAGCGCAGGGGCCCTCCTCCCTTCCTTCTCTTTTTTCCCTCCCTCCTTCCTTCCTTCCTTCCTGCAGAGATTTGTGCGTCCCCCCCTCCCAATAGCTAGCAATCCAAAACAGTCCAGTGGCACCTTTAAGACCAAGTTATATTCAGGTATAAGCTCTCCCTCCTCTGCAAGGAGGACAGATCTCCACGTCCCCCCCCCCCCAATAGCTAGCAATCCAAAACAGTCCAGTGGAGCCTGAGCGGTGGGTGTTGCCTTCTGACACACTTCCGGTGATGTCAGGGGGTGTGGTATATGCAAATAACGTATGCTAAAGAGTCATGCTAATGAGCTCCTGCGCCTCTTTTTCTACGAAATGACCCCTGCACCCAAGTCCTCACCAGAACTGACCCAGCTTGGCTTCTGAGATCTGATGTGATCAGGCCATCCAGGTCAAGGCAAGAGATATTCAGAGGTGGTTCGCGGTGGGCCGCCTCTGCCTCTGGGACTTCTCCGGCGGTCTCCTGCGCAAGTCCTGACAAGGGCTGACCCCGGTTCGCTTCTGAGATCTGAGAAGATCGGGCCAGCCCGGGCCATCCAGTCGAGAGCCAGTGCAGTGTAGTGGCCAGGCGTGTCAGACGAGGAGCTGGGAGACCCGCGTTCGAATCCCCACTCGTACCGTGGCAGCTTGCTGAGTCTGTCAGCCGAACCTACTTCGCAGGGTTGTTGTGAGGATAAGATGAAGGAGAGGAGAATGAGGTCGGTCGCTTTGGGTCCCCATTAGGGAGAAAGGTGGGGTGTGAATGGATAGAATAAATAAATCTGCTTGTAGATGGAGACAAAAGGACAGCAGACCGGGGTGTGTGTGTGTCCCTTTAAGTGCTCCCTCTAAGCCGTGGAGTCTCGTGAGCAAAAATTCCACTTTGTTAGGTGTTGGCATGAAAGTTGGGCACGAGCGATTTGGCTGCTGCATAAATTAGTTTGAACGGGAACCGTCCTTCCTGAGTGGAGACAAAAATGTGTGAGCCAGAGGCTAAAAAACTGAGCTGGCTCACACTAACTCAGCTTAGAGGGGACACCGGTCCTTGTCTCTTCTCCACGAGCTCCTGCCTGGCTGGCATCATGACCAAAAGGGGGGTGGACCCCCTCCCGTTCTAAAGCACAGTTAGGGAATGTGCATGAGATAGGCCCCGGTCACACGGGCCGGATATCGCGGGGGGGAGGCGTGGCTAATTGCCCCGGCGCAGTTTGATACGCGATTACGCGATCAGACGCGCCGTCGGCACACCACGGGTCCTTCCCTCGGCGCCGGCGTAAACGAGGGTGGTGATCACACGATGATCCTGCAGCGCAGCAAAGAAACGGCAATGGCTAGGCGCCGCTGCCGTGACCAACGGGGTCATTTTTTTAAAAGCCGAAACGGCACTTTCGCTTTCCTTTTTGTGCGGATGCGCCGTTGGGTGCTTGTGCACATCTTGTGGAGACTTGGGGGGGGGGGAAACCTGTTTGCGACGGGACATGGGCGGGCGCCGGATGCCACCACCGGAAACGCGATCAGACGCCCGCCCTTGCCCCGCGGTTTCCGGAAACTAGTACCTTAGAGGTACTAGTTTTTTATGTTGCATCTTCGGCGGGAAGCCTCGGGTTCGCCACGGGAGCTCTACGCTTCCCAGATGTTGCTGTGTGATCGCGCCCGGAAAATCCGCCTATCTTCCGTCTCTGTAGCGTGGCTAATGTGACCACAGCCATAACCTGACTGTCCTCTCACGCCCCCCTCCCCTCCTTTGAGGGCGCCAGGCAGAGGGGGAAGTCCCCAGACAAATCAGCTGCTGTGGGTGTCCAATCAGTGGGGCACCAGAGCCGTGGGAGCCTTTCCTACTTGATTTGGCTCCAGGGGGACAGGGTTTTGCTGCACCCAGCTCAGGTGATGCAGAGCAGTTAAATATTGAGCTCATGGAATTCAGGCTGTCCTCTGCAGGGCTGTGGCCCGTGTGCCTGGGTGGCTCATCACAACTTGCGGGTGATCCCCGGCCCTAGGGAGGTCCGGCTGTCCTCGACTAGGGTCAGGGCCTTTTCGGTCCCGGCCCCAACCTGGTGGAACTACCGCTCTGTCAAGCAACATATCAGGAGAAACTTCCTAACTGTCAGATTAGTTGAGCAGTGGAACGGACTGTCTCGGGAGGTGGCGGATGCTCCTTCGCCGGACTTTTTACAGCGGAGGCTGGACGGCCATCTTTCGGATATGTTGTAGGGCTGTCTTTCGGCTATGCTCCTGCAGAGTGCAGGGGGTTGGACTAGATGACCTGCAAGGTCCCTTCCAACTCTAACATTCTATGATTCTATAATGGGTGGAAATGACAAGGGAGTCGTTACTGGCTAAATATCAGGAGGAACTTCCTGACTGTAAGAGTGGTTGAGCAGTGGAACAGTCTGCCTCAGGAAGTGGTGGAGGAGGCTCCTCCGCTGGACTTTTTACAGCGGAGGCTGGATGACCATCTTTTGGGTATGTTGTAGGGCTGTCTTTCAGCTATGCTCCTGCAGAGTGCAGGGGGTCAGACTAGATGACCTGCAAGGTCCCTTCCAACTCGAACATTCTGTGATTCTATGAACATCAGGGCCCTGCGGGATCGGATGCAATCCCGCAGGGCCTGTAAGACAGAGATGTTCCGCCAGGCTTTTGGTTGAGGACGGCCACGGTGAAGACCAGCACCCTCTTTTTTTTTTTCTTCCTACGACCCCCACATGCCCTTCCCCGCCCTGCTGCACAGACGGCCCTGTAGCTGGCAAAAGGGGTTTACATCGCCATCTGGACTGGTTAATTTATTGGTTTATTATGATAATTTTATGCTGATTGTTAACTGTAATTGTTTTAAGGTGGTAAAATCACCCAGAGCCTGCTTGCAAGGTTGGGCAATTCGTAAGTTTGATAAAACAAAATAAAACAAACAAATTTCACTGCTGAATTTGGAGAGGCCGCACTGCAGGAAAAATTGCAGAACCCAGGAGATCCCACAGAACGTCAAGCCAGAGGCACACATCAGAGCGTGGTGCGTGTGGCGCAGTGAACAGAGAACCGGCTGGCCTCTTGCGAAACCTGCTGGGCTCCAGTTCCAGGCTGTGTTGCAGGGGCCCCCAACAGTGTTCCCTCTAAGCTGAGTCAGTGTGAGCTGGCTCTCAGTTTTTTAGCCTCCGGCTCATGCATTTCTGTCTTCGCTCAGGAAGGATGGCTTCTCCGGAGCAAACTAGTTTATGCAGCAGCCAAATCGCTCGCTCCCAACTTTGATGCCAGTGGCTCACAAAGTGGAATTTGTGCTCACCAGACTCCACAGCTTAGCGGGAGCATCGGTCCCCAACCTTTACGGGCTTGTGAGTACCTTTGGAACTCTAGCGCACCACGGTGGGCGCAGCCACGAAAGGGCTACCACAAAGCAGCAGCCGCAAGAGGCGGAGCCAGCCACAAAACGGCTGAAACAGCTGACCTTCAGTTACACAGTGGAAGCCCTGGTGCCGCGGTGGCAGCTGCCGCCAAAGCAGCCTTTTTAGAAATCTGCACAGCCAATCAAATCTCCGGTGGCCAATCAGAAGCCTTGCTAGACAAAAAAAAAAAACCCATTTGACCCCTCCCACTTTCTAAAAATACTCAATGTTCCCTCTAAGCCGTGGAATCTTGTGAGCAGAGATTCTACTTTGTGAGCTACTGGCATGAAAGTTGTGAGCGAGCGACTTGACTACTGTATGAATTAGTTTGCCCTGGAGCCCTCCTTCCTGAGCCAGGACAAAAATGTGTGCGCCGGAGGCTAAAAAACTGTGAGCTAGCTCACACTAACTCAGCTTAGAGGGAACACTGCTTGGAAGGTGCCCGGAAACGTGCTGGTGGGCACCCCGTTGGGGACCCCTGCTTGTGCCATTCCCTGCTTGTGCCATTCCTGATGCCCAGCAGACCCCCCAGGCACCCCTGACAAGGTTCTTTCTCTGCCTTCCCTGTAGGTTTTCCATGACGATGACATCATCCCCGGGTGGGAAGGGAAGATCGTCGCCTGGGTGGAAGAGGACCACGGGGAGAACTGATCAGGTCCCCGCGACACCTCTGACCACGAAGCTCTGCCTCTGGCTGTGGCCCTTGCCAGGTACTGACCAAAAAAGGACACGCACTGGGATGCATCCGATTCAAACTGCCAAAAGAAAGAGATGGACCTCTCTGCAAAATGACGGGTATAACTTTCCTCCACGTGCAAGGACACCGGGCACTCGAGTCCCACGGCCAAACGTCGTAAAGTTCGAAAATCCGACGCTGTCGGGGACGAGCGAGCTCACCTCTGTATTCCGTCTGCGTTGGCCTTAATGTTGTGTTCCTCCCTGCTTCTTGTTCCTGCCCGCCGTCAGTAATCCAGATTACTTTCATCGGTGGCATACAGTATTACAAGCAACCTTGCCCTTACAGATGAAACCGCACCCGTCTGAGCTGGGCAGAGCTGTTGCAGCCGCATTCTCCGCTTCAGGAGCGCTCGCCCACCAAGCATTCCTCTTCTGACACCAGAAACCCAACAGAACCTTCACTGGACAGCAACAAGCTGGCTGGGGGGCGCGCTGGGTTGGCCAGATCTTATGCTCTTGCTGTCTTGCGTTTGCTGTCTTGGAAGACTTGAGGAACTGAAATCTTGCTTGTTTCACGGTGTGCGTGAGGACTCAACCCACGTGTGTCATCTTCTCGCTTTCCTTTTGGCAAAGGCAGGTTTTTAGCTTCTGAAACGTGCCAGAATACTTCTCCAGGGATCAAGCGGGAAAAGAGTCCCGTTCATGCATCTCTATGGATGCTCTTGGACGAACTGCAAAGAGAGAGAGAGAGAGACCGAAACAGTAAGAGGACGGCAGGGTGGCCCTGGGCGGGGGTGGCTTCTCTGATTCCCAGAGCTCAGGTTCCACCTCTGGCCGATCCCTTTCCTAGCCAGCTTGCGCCGAGACCCACACGGGACTGGGGCTGAACCCGACACTAGGGGCTTCAAGCCTTGTGTGGCTCTCAGCACTGGGTTCCTGGTGCAAGAGGGGGTCACTGTGCAAAACCGTCCTCCGGGGAGCAGGAGCGAGGCGACGCAGCAGACTCTGGATCGAAACCATCGCCTCTGATTCATATTGCCTCGAGCAGAGTGCGCTCGGGAGCGTCGGCGGAGGCACGCAGACTCCTCTTGTGGCCAGCGCATCCCCTGCAGGCACCTTGAGTGGCGTGAGCTGGCCATCCGGACCCCTTCCTCTCCGCCGCCGGTCTCTGACTCGGAACAAACGTCATGCAGCCAAGACAGAAATGGAAACAGAGTGCAGCGTTTAGAGCAGGCTTGACAGAAGAAAGAATTCCTTTGCCGTTTGGGCTGCGCTTTATGTACTGACCACTATCCTCCGCAAAGCTAAATTGATCCTCTAGTAGTCTCGGCAAGCAGCCAGAGCCGTCGCAGACTCCGAGGCAGGGATCATTTCCTGCCAGAGCACCCCGGAGCGGCACTCCGGCAGTAAGGAGCCCAGGCCCCGCCCCCTGCCCACGGAGAGACTGGGGGGGGTGTTAAATGCCTGGGTTCCCTGCACAATCTTCCCCAGGTGCCCAGGCAGGTCTGCCTCCCTGCCTCTCCCATCTCCAGCCAGCCCACCACGGCGGCTTGGCTGGAGAGGGGGGCGGGCAGACATGCCCACCTTTCCCCCTGAGCCTCTCCACTTTTGCAGAGAGACTCGGGGAAGGGAGGGATTTAAACTCATGTGCATCTGCCTTAACTCAATTCAATTCAAATACCTTTTATTGGCATGCAATATTAGAAGCATTTCCCAATAATACAATCCAAAAGAAATTATCTGCCTTAACTCATTCTAAACATGCCTGCCCTTTGCCAGGGGGTGTGGCATATGCAAATGAGTTATGCAAATGAGCCCCTGCACCTCTTTTTCTAGGAAGCGGCCCCTGCTCGGAGTAGTCTGTAGCAGAGAAAGAACACACCCGGCTTTGCGTAACATGGTCTGTCGAGCCGGGCTACGGCTTCCTCCGCTTTCAGGTGCTCTGTACGTCGCTGGACTGGGACCACAGGAAGATGCCCCCGGTACGCACACCATTGGCCTCGCCGCGTTGCAGAGCAGGCTGTTTTTGAGGTCACCCAGGACTTTGTTCTCTCCTCTCCTGGTCCTCCAGTGCCCTGCCAGCCCCTCTCCACGTCGCTTCATCCATCCTCCCCTCCCAGCCGTTTGCTTTTGGACCAGGCGACAGCCCCGCATGTCTCTGCTGCATGTCTCCGGCACTCCCCGAACGAGCGTCTCTGCGTCAGCCTGCCCGCGTCCTTTTTTGTGTGTGCAAAGCTGAACATTTGAAGGACAACCTGGGTTTTATCATTTTATAGATTCAAACGTGTCCTTTTTGTAAACCTGTTCCTGTTTCCTGGAATTATTTTGTACCTGTTGATGTCATTGTCATGGTTCGAGGACAAGTGTATATTTTTATACCTGTGTGTTGTCGTCGTCCCCTCTGTATATTTCTGCACCCCCAAACGGCACTGTATTTTATCCATGTTTCTAGAGGACGCTTCTATGTTTTATACAGGCATCCCGTTTGACGCCACCTGAAGTGGCCTCCATAACTAGCTTTATTTTATTATGAAGGTATGGCAGGTTCTTAACGGTTTTCTATTTTCACCAGCAGTTTCTTGTTCGGACAGCATTTGTGCGCTGCTCGTCACGCCACCCCTCAGTGTACAGGACGCACGGGAGTGTCTTTCTCCCCCCCTCCCCTTGGGCGCAAGCCTCTGTCTGCGTCAGCCGGATTTTGAGGGAAATGGTTTAATGAGGGATTGGGGGGGGGGGCGTTTCTTGTCACAGGATTTCCGGTTTCTCTGTTGCATGAAATTTAGTGGGCTGCGAAAAAGATGGCATGACATGATCTTTACTAAAAAGACACAAGGAAATGGTTGGGTCCGTTTTGGCGAGGACTTCTTTCCCCGCAATCGCGTTCACTCTTCCCCCCCGTCCTACAGCCCCAAGGCCCGAAATCTGGGGAGGAGGCGGCTATCCTCAGGAAAAGGACTCTCTGGCTGCAATCCCGCACATTGTTCGGCTGCGTACTATCGATCCGTGCCCCCTGGTGACGCCTTCACGTGGCTCCCCTGTTGCTGCAGCTGCCGATGGAGCAGGGCTGCCCCAAGATGGAGTTTTCCCATAAGTCCCCTGCTCCAGTTCCCGGACTGACCATTTCCCCGCAAAGCACACCCCTGGGGGAGGTGCTTTGTCACAGGTTACCTTTATGGGTAATCGAAATACCAATATACCATTTGATCACTGCCAGTGCCCGGGGGGGCAGGTTAAGCGGCACCCATGTGAGCGGGACCTGGGAAGATCCAGGTTTCCGACCCACGCGGCAGCCCTCCTGGCTTTGCCAAAATCTTCCCCAAAACACTGCAGCCCATCAGGTTTCAGAAAGATCGCAGGAAAGATGGGGGTAACATGGGAGTAGCACGAAAACACCTCTATGTTTGGGGGAACCAAGGGGGGGAAAACGCTTTCTAACAGCATCAAAGCGTGGGCAGTCAACCCACGTGCGAGTGACCACCACCGTTGAATTCACCGGGGTTTAACTGCATCTTAGGTACACACGCCAGGTTACAGCAGCCCACGTCTTTTAGCATTCATGTTCAAGTTGCAGCTTGTGAAATGTTGCCCTATGACTGACCCCCCCACACACACACAGAGAGAAATCCTCCTTCTACCTGCTTTAACCGCCGTACAGTGCCCTGGTTTGGTGTTCCTGCAGTAGCACTAAAGGTGTATTTATGCCAGCTTGACAGTCATTTCCTCTTCTCCCCGGGGGAACTACAGTTCTTCCTTGAGGGAGCCCGAGTAACAATTTCCAGCAAACCCCCCCCCCAAAAAAAGCCCTGCAGTTTCCAGGACCCCCTTGGGGAATGCCATGGCAGTTAAATTGGTTTAAATCCTTTATGTGTTCGTAATATAGCCACGCACCAAGTTTCTGTCTGCTCTCCTTTCAGTGGAAAAGGCACAAAACGGCCTCAGCGGAAGGGGGGGGAGAGGATAAAATAAACTGTCTACAGAATGGGAAGCTTGCTGAATAAGAGGAGACAAAGGAAAAGCTAGCCAGTTCTCTTATCTCCGACGCCCCCTCCCCATCGCCACTTCCGATTTGTATCGAGATATCCCGGAGGTGTTCTCATCCCCTTTCGAAATTGCTCCTCTGGTTTTAAATACCCTGGCAGGACAGCCGTGCAAAGCGAAACACTGAAGTTTGCACTCATTACCGTTGTATACCGGGCATAGAGAGAGGCCTGAGGCTCATTCCTGTCTCTCTGACTCTCGGGTATGCTTTTAGATCTGTGGACCAAGCCTTTAAAGGGAGGGGGGAGAATCTTCAATAAAGAGAGTTTGCAAACCGTGTCTGGTTTCATTTCTTTGGGGCGGGGAGTGGAGGGAGGTCTTCTGACTGCAGCAGGGCAATGCCAGAACCCTTCTGCACAGTGTTGCAGTAGTGTTCCCTCTAAGCTGAGTTAATGTGAGCTAGCTCACAGTTTTTTAGCCTCCGGCTCACACATTTTTGTCTTGGCTCAGGAAGGGTGGCTCCAGAGCAAACCAATTTATGCAGTAGCCAAATCGCTCGCTCACAGCTTTCATGCAGGTAGCTCACAAAGTAGAATTTTTGCTCACAGGACTCCACAGAGGGAGCATCGGTCATCAGATACACGTGGTTTACTGACTTATGTTTATTAGCTTCTATGACCAGATGTCTTTGTGCCATACTGGAGGAAAGAAAACCATCCAATCAATCACTTTATTACAACAGTCAACGACCAGCAGTACAGTTTGATTTAAAAAAAATTAAAACGGTAAAAAGAGATAAAACTAAGACTTAAAAACATACAAAACCATACCAAAATAACTACAAAGTCATGCTACCATAAGGGATTTCCGATGCTTGTACACCTGAGCACAGAATTTAGCCACCTGTTGAGTAGTCTGGTGGTTTCTATCAGACAGGAGATAGTCAAGCTTGATTGTATTTGATCTCCCAGGACATCTTTCTAGCAGTGGGCTAATACTTTCCGATCAGACCTTTGTATAGTTAGGTAAAGGTAAAGGTTCCCTTGCTCGAAAGCCAGTCGAATCCGACTCTAGAGTTGCGGTGCTCATCTCTGTTTCAAAGTCGAAGAGCCAGCACTGACCGAAGACGTTTTCGTGGTCATGTGGCCAGCATGACTAAACACCAAGGCGCACGGAACGCTGTTCCCTTCCCACCGAAGTGGTCCCTATTTATCTACTTGCAATTTCTTGCTTTCGAACTGCTAGGTTGGCAGGAGCTGGAACTAGAGACGGGAGCTCACTCCGTCATGCCGCGGGTCTCAAACTGCTGAACTACCCACCTTCCACAGCCTGCAGTTCAGCGTCTTAACCACTTGAGCCACCGCAGCTCATGACAGTTTTAAAAAATGTGTTCTATAGAGTCAGTTTCACCCAGAAAGCAAGAACAGAGCCTTAAGGGATAAGGGATTGCTTTGAACCTGCCTTCCAACACTGCCCAAGGCAAAGCCGAACTTCTGGCCAGTGCGAATGCCCTTCTGGTGCTGTTAGATGAGAAAACCATCCGTTGGTGAGGAGACGACAGGAACTGCAGCTCTAGTCTGAGAAAGTGGGTTGCCGGTCAGGCCAAGGGTGTTTCTGCTCTGGATTCTGGGCAGTCAGAAGGTTTGGCAACTGGAGGAATGACACTTTGGAGAGACTTGGGTGTGATCCCAGCACTTTGCACACCAAAAGATAGCAATGCTGGCCAGAGGTTTTTCCTCCCCAGCATTTTGCAAGAAATCGTGAAAAGGAAGTCTGCTGAGGCTTCAATGAAGTCAAGGGAAAGGGGGTTTGGACTGTGAGCTGTGAAGCTCCTTGTAGGGTATCCAGTCCTGACAAGTCCAGAGACAAACGTTGAACTTCGCTCCAAGAGACAATGGACTATGCGGATCCCAGCCTGCTCCAATCAGGGGGCTAGGTTCCTGGCCGAGAGCCAATGGGACTCTCGGCCACTGTAAATAACCTATTGGGAAGTGGGGTGGTGGTGTTTTGGGTGGCGGTTTCTCGGGGGATATAAGCCGGCCTGCGAGCCGGCCAAAGCTGTCTTGTTCCTGATCGAATAAAGTACGCTTTGCTGAAATCACTCTCCGCCTGCGTACTTTGCACTCCTCCTACTAATAACAGAAGCATCTGAATACTGCGAGCAGTTCTGGTCACCAGATCTCACAGAGGACACGGTGGAGCTGGGAAAAGTCCACAGGAAAGGGCACCCAAGGTCACCAGGGGGTTGGAGCACCTTCCCGATGAGGAGAGGCTGGAAGGCTTTTCAGTTTAGAAAGGAGACAACCAGGGGTCATTTCGTAGAAAAAGAGGTGCAGGAGCTCAGTAGCATAACTCATTTGCATATGCCACGGCCCCGGACATCGCTGGAAGTGAGTCAGAAGGCAAAACCCAACTGGACTGTTTTGGATTGCTAGCTATGGGGGGGGGGGAGAGAACGTGCAGATCTGTCCTCGCAGAGGAGGGAGAGCTCGTACCTGAATAAAACTTGGTCTTAAAGGTGCCACTGGACTGTTTTGGGCGGGGGGGGGGGCTCTGACACTTACCTGGCTGCTGGGAGCAGTGGGTGGGGCTTGTTGCATGTGCCCGCCCCCTGGGCTCTTTACTGCCGGAGCTCCACTCCTGTGCGCTCCTGCAGGACATGACCCCTGGAGACAACTAAGGGTGGGGGGAACGACATGAGAGAGGTTTATAAAATTATGCCTGGGGTGGAGAGAGTTAAAGCAACAATTTTCTCCCTCTCCCCAAAATACTAGAACTCGGGGGCATCCAATGAAGTTGATGGGCAGTAGGTTCAGGACAGACAAAAGGAAACACTTTCCACAGAGAGGGATTAAAATGTGGAATTTCCTGCCAGAGGATGTGGCGATGGCCACAGGAATAAACAGCTTTAAAAGGGGGTGAGATAGATTCATGGAGTATGTCTGTCAGTGGCTACTAGCCGTGGTGGCTGAGGGGAAACATCCACTTTCAGGGGCACCAGTCTTCTGAATCCCAGAGCCAGGAGGCAGCATCAGGGGAAGGCCTCTATGCCCTCTATGTAGTTGGCCCTCCAGAGGAACTGGTTGGCCACTGTAGAAAAGAGTAACAGTCCAGTCGTACTTTAAAGCAGGGGTCATTTCGTAGAAAAAGAGGTGCAGGAGCTCATTTGCATAACTCATTTGCATATGCCACACCCCCTGACATCACCCGGAGTGTGTCAGAAGGCAACACCCACCGCTCAGTTTTGGATTGCTATCTATCGGGGGGGCGTGCAGATCTGTCCTCGCAGAGGTGGGAGAGCTTGGACCTGAATAAAAACTTGGTCTTAAAGGTGCCACTGGACTGTTTTGGACCGGGAGGGGGAGGCTCTGCAACTTACCTGGCTGTTTCTTGCTCTGGCTGAGGACTGCTGGGAGCAGGGGGTGGGGCTTGTTGCATGTGCCCGCCCCCTGGGCTCTTTACTGCCGGAGCTCCGCTCCTGTGCCACTCCCGCAGGAAATGACCCCTGCTTTAAAGACTAACAAAAGTTTGTGGTAGGGAATAAGCTTTCATGAGTCACTGCTCACTTCTTCAAATATTTTGCTGCTGTGTGAGACAGGATGTTGGACTGATCCGATCCAGCCGAGTACTTCTTATGTTCTTAGGACGTGTCCTGAAGACAAGAGCATCCTTCACCTCACTCCACACACCTTCATTCTTACTGATTTCTGGTATTCTGAGCCATGCTCCACCCCTGGTCTGCAAAGACACAAATACACACTCCAGCCTCCTGACCAGCCAGCAGGTCATTTGGCACCCAATCAGATGCTTTTCAAACTACAGGTTGATGACCCTACGGAACACGGACTGGCCTTTGGATTGGATTTGGTTACGCTGATTCAGGATCATTTTTCTTGGGGCCTCCATGAATCCACTGATCTTCCATTTTAAAGTTTCTATAAAACTATTGAGTTTCTAAAGCTATTCTACTGGGTATGATTACGTGCATTCTTAACACATATTAATATGTCCCTGCTGTCCTTATTTACCAAGGAGGGCCCCCATTTTCTAGCGCATGCCACGATAAATTGCTGTCCCTATTTTATCTTGAACTTTGGGGACTGACTTTTTGAGCCAGTTTGGTGTCGTGGCTAAGTGCGTGGACTCTGACCTGGGAGAACCGGGTTTGATTCCTCACTCCTCCACTCGCACCTGCTGGATGACCTTGGGCAAGCCATAGTTCTGGCACAGCTGTTCTTGAAAAAAAGCAGTTTCTGTCAGAGCTCTCTCAGCCCCACCGACCTCACAGGGTGTCTGTGGTGGGGAGGGGAAGGGAAAGGAGTTTGTAAGCTGCTCTGAGACTCCTTCGGGTAGTGAAGGGCGGAGTATAAATCCAATCTCTCCTTTTAAAAAAGTTGTTAATCTACACATGCGTGCTGGCTTCTGTCTTTCCCTCATCTGTCTGTCCAGATCATGAACAAAGTTTGAGTCAAGTGGCACCTTTAAGACCAACAAAGTTTTATTCTAGGTATAAGCTTTTGTGCACACACACAAAAACTTACACCTAGAATAAAACTCTATTGGTCTTAAAGGTGCCACTGGACTCAAACTTCGTTCTGCTGCTTCAAACCAACATGATTATTCACCTGAATCTATCTTTCTGAATCATGGATACGATCACATATGCTTTTTGTCGTAATTAGTACAGCCAGATTCACTGTACTGTTACGGACATTCATACGTTTTTAGAAAGCAATAGGTCGGGATCAATTTGCGGAAAAAGCTGGTGCAGGAGAGACCACGGCCGATTAAATGACTGGAGCCTTCAGCGGAATTCCCAGATGGTCAGCCAAAGTCCGCTGCTTGCTATAGGAGTCCGGCGTGAAATATGCCCGCTGGTTTTATCCTGAACATCTGAAACCGTCCAGTACAGTCAGACCACTGGTCTGTCTGAGCCTACTTTTGTTTATTCTCTATTGCTAATGTTAGCATGCTCTCCTTGTTGCAGTCAACAGCCTCCAGACTTCTCCCGCCTACTTTGGAGCTTGGCACGGAAGATCACAAACTGGATCTCTTGCATTGGCACGACCCCACCAGTTTCTCTCTGTGCGTATACAGAGTGGCTGCCGAAGAATCTGTTCCATGCATCTGACAAAAGGACTGTGGCCCAGGAACATGTATGCGCTAATGATAACAGACAAGCCCTAGGCAGGTTGGCTCCAGATTGGTTTAAGACTTGTTTAAATCATGAAGTTCCCCACCTTCATGTGGGGCCTGGAGATCTCCCAGAATTACAATTTATCTCCAGACTACAGAGATCTGTTTTCCTGGAGCAAATGGTTGCTTTGGAAAGCAGACTCTGTGGCATTATATCCCATGGAAATTCCTCTTGACTCCAAAACACCCCCCCCCCCCCCCAAACCCACACGTCTCTCCACACCAAAACAAATACCCCCCCCCCCAAGCACCAAGAAGACAGAGCATCACTTGCCCCAGAGCCCCTATCTATACCTTGTGGCTAATAGCCACTGATGGACCTCTGCTCCATATGCCTATCTAATTTGAAGCTGTCCATGCTTTTAGCTGCCACCACTTCCTGTGGCAGTGAATTCCATGTGTTAATCACTCTTTGGGTGAAGAAGTACGTACTTCCTTTTATCCGTTCTAACCTGACCGCTCAGCAATTTCATGGAGTGCCCACGAGTTGTTGTATTGTGAGAAAGGGAGAAAAGTACCTCTTTCTCTACCTGTTCTTTCCCATGCATAATCTTGTAAACCTCAATCATGTCACCCCTCAGCCGTCGTTTCTCCAAACTAAAGAACCCTAAGCGCTTTAACCTTTCCTCATAGGGAAAGTGTTCCAACCCTTTTATCATTCAAGTTGGCCTTTTCTACACTTTTTCCAAAGCTATAATATCCTTTTTAAGGTGTGGTGACCAGAACCGCACACAGTATTCCAAATGAGGTCTCACCATTGATTTATATAGGGGCCTTATGATATTGGCTGATCTGTTTTCAATACCCTTCCTAATAATCCCCAGCATAGCATTGGCCTTTTTTATTGCAGTCACACACTGTCTCAACATTTTCAGTGAGTTATCCACTACAACTCCAAGATCTCTCTCTTGCTCAGTCTCTGCCAGTTCAGACCCTATCAACGTGTATTTATATTCAGGATTTCTGGCTCCAATGTGCATCACCTTGCACTTGGCCACATTGAACCCCATTTGCCATGTTGACGCCCACTTGCCCATCCTTGACAGATCCCTTTGGAGTGCCTCACAATCCTCACTGGTTTTCACCACCCTGAACAACTTCGCATCATCCGCAAATTTAGCCACTTCACTGCTTACTCCCAACTCCAAATCATTAATGAACAAGTTAAAAAGCAGTGGACCAAGTACTGATCCCTGCGGTACCCCACTACTTACCCCCCTCCACTGGGAAAATTGCCCATTTATACTCACTCTCCTTTTCTATTAACTGGGGGTTGGCAACTCTAGTAAATCAGCATAGGATTGTCCCAGGAAGCTTCTGGTTCCAGTATGCTGCTGCTTTTTTTGTTTGTTTGTTTCTCCTTCCCAGGACTTGCCAGGGGCCGAATCTGCCACCAGCTCCCTGCACCTGGCCTATGGCTGGGGTTGCCAGCAAGCCTGGAGACTATTCTGCTCTTTTAACAGCGTCTTATGTGTGGAAAACGGCAGCTGAGCCTTTTCATGGCATGATGGTAAATACTGTCACCAATAAATGGCGCTTTAGAAGAAGAGGAGGAGGAGGTTGGATTTATACCCCGCCCTTCATTTGGAAGAATGAGTCTTTTTTCAAAGTGCCACAAAAGACTCCTTTTGGCTCCTGACATACCATTTATTTATTTACTTATTTATTTCATTGCATTTATACCCCGCCCTTCCCGCGAACGGGCTCAGGACGGCTTACACGAGCACAAAGTGCATACAATACATAAAATAAATAAAAGCAGTTAAAATTCAATTCCATCAGGATGCAAGAATAGAGAACTCCCTACATTTTGCATAGCAGAGGGGAGGGTTAAGGCCACACTTGGGTGTTACACGGTCCTCTGGCGGTGTCACTCTACGGTGGAGTGGTGGTGGTAATAGTATTCATCTTCCACCAACCATAATTTGGAATAATAATAGCAACTGAATGTTGTTTCTTCCATTCTGTTTTTCAGACTTCTGGTTGGTTCTACAAACCAGATCCTATTCCACTGTTTGCTGAATCGCCCATCCTGTTGACTCTATGTAGTCCGCCTTGAGTCCCAGCGGGGAAGGCAGACTACAGAGAAGGCAAACATAAATAATAACAGAACAGAGTCTGAGTCCAGGGGCACCTTTAAGACCAACCGAGTTTTATTCTGGGTATAAGGCTGCCTGCACACTTCAAGCAAGTTTCGTTCTGGGTATCAGCCTTCCTGCACATGCACGCTCCAAGGATGATTCATTCCTGCACACTGAACTGCAGGCTGTGGAAGGTCGGTAGTTCAGCAGTTCGAGACCCAAGTTGCCGCATGACGGAGTGAGCTCCCGTCTCTGGCCCCAGCTCCTGCCAACCTAGCAGTTCGAAAGCAAGAAATTGCAAGAAGATAAACAGGGACCACTTCGGTGGGAAGGTGACAGCGTTCCGTGCGCCTTGGTGTTTAGTCATGCCGGCCACATGACCACGGAAACGTCTTCGGACAGCGCTGGCTCTTCGGCTTTGAAACGGAGATGAGCACCGCAACCTTTACCTTACACTTCAACCAAGGTTCATTCATTCATTCATGCATGCATGCTCACGAAGGCTGATCCACCCAGCATGAAACTTTGCTGGCCTTAAAGGTGCCCCGGCCTGGACTCCCAACTTGGCAGGGCGTCCCACCGGCGAAAGCGCCGCACGCGTTGCAAGGGCCAACCAGCCTGCCGCCGCCGACGCCCTCGCCCTCTGCCGGCCTGAGCGGCACGTGGCCTCCGCCTGGTGCTCCCCTCCCCCCCGCTTTACGGCACCCTCCACGTTGCGACAGTGTCGCGCCCCCCCCCAGTGCCGCTAGGCGCTGCCCGCTCGGGAGAGGCGGAGGGAGGGCACTCGCCCGCCCGCCTCTTCCTCCGCTCGCCTCACGCGCCGGAGCGACAGGCGGGCCGGGGCGCCTTCTCCCCCTCCCCCTCCGACCTCCTCCTCG
>NW_015170314.1:318763-374137 GCF_001447785.1 Gekko japonicus | reverse complement strand
CCCTCCCTCCCTCCCTCTCTCTCTCTCTCCCCCTCCCACAGCCGGTGGGACCGGGCACCAGGGTTCCCTCTGAGCTGATTGAGTGTGAGCCAGCTCAGAGTTTTCTAGCCTCCGGCTCACACGCTTTTGTCTCAGCCCAGGAAGGAGGAGGCTCCAGAGCAAAGGAATGGATGCAGCAGCCCAATGGCTCGCTCACAGCTTTCATGTCAGTGGCTCACAGAGTAGAATTTTTGCTCACAGGACTCCAAGGCTCAGAGGGAGCATGGGTTGTGTCACCACTGTCCCCTCCGAGCTGAGTTGAGTGTGAGCCGGCTCACCGTTTTCTAGCCTCCGGCTCACACACTTTTGTCTCAGCCCAGGAAGGAAGGCTCCAGAGCAACCTAATGCATGCAGCCGCCAAATCGCTCGCTCACAGCTTGAATGTCAGTGGCTCACAGAGTAGAATTTTTGCTCACAAGACTCCACAGCTTAGAGGGAGCGTTGCCGGGGTCCCCCTTCCTCCTGCCGCACTGCGGGACCCCTTTTGACCAGAGGTTGGGGACGCCCCACCCCAGTTTGGTGTCCTGGTTAACTGCAGGCGGACTCTGATCTGGGAGAGCCAGGTTTGATTCCCCACTCCTCCACTTGCACCTGCTGGATGACCTTGGGCAAGCTGTAGCTCTGATAAGAGCTGTTCTTGAAAAAGAGACGTTTCTGTCAAGAGCTCTCTCAGCCCCACCTGCCTCACAGGGTGTCTGTGGTGGGGAGGGGAAGGGAAAGGAGTGTATAAGCAACTCTGAGACTCCTTTGGGTAGTGAAGGGCCATGGGGTCTAAATCCAATCTCTCCTTCTTCTTCTTGCCAGATCCTGCTCCCGTGCAAGGCCCAAGTTGCCACCAGCTTAGCCCTCTTTGGAGCCCCCTCCTCCTCCTCCTCCTCAAGCGAAGGAGCATCTGTTGAAAAAATGCCCGAGTTACAGGAGTGGGTGTAGGAGGAAGGGGCTGTGCGGGGGGGGGGGTGTCCCTGTGCCAGGCTCGTAGCCGGGATTTTTTTAAATTGGGGGGAGGGTTTAAATAAATCGGGGAGGCACCCCACACCCAAATGTGTGCCGTAAATAAAATTAAAAATTAAAAGTCGGGGGGGGGGTCTGGGCTGGGTGGGAAGTCAGGGGGCCTTGGCAGTAGCTGGGGGCGGATGAAGGCTCCCGGGTGCCCTCAGCACTGGCCAATCTTGGTGCCCCTCCTCCTTTCCACACTGACCCCCAGTCCATTTTCGTGGTTGACCTGTCTGCCCAGATAGACAATGCAGGTTGCAGCAATACAAAATTTTATTCATAGGATAACACCATATACTGTACAAACTAAGCTTTTCACCCCTTCCCCAACTTTGTGGTGCCCCCTTTGGCCCTGGGGCCCTAAGCACCTGCCTTAGTCTGCTTCATGGTTAATCCACCCCTGGCAGTAAATGGGGGTGGGGGGCCCAAGCGGCCCCACTGTCGCTACGGGGCCTGCCCTGTGCCCCGCTGGAAATGACCTGTTCCCTTTCTGCCCACCCCTTTCCCTTCTAGGTGCCTTTGCCCGCTCTCTCCCCGACCATGCAGATGGGGACGATCGCCCGCTGGGAGAAGAAGGAAGGGGACAAGATCAGCGAGGGGGACCTGATAGCCGAGGTACCTCGACTGGAGGCAGGACCTGCCTTTCGGGCTGGCCCCACAACCCTTCTTTTCAATGTCTTGCAAATGCCCTCTTTTACGGAGTGGACATCTGGCTGGCGTGCAGAAGGTTCAGGGCTAGGTCCCTGGCGTGCTGCATTCAAAGGACTGGGTAGCAGGCCTTGTTGTCCGGTCCCCCTCACAGCGATTAATCCAATACACGTTTAAGCAAAGTAGTATTTTATTAAAGCCATGATAGAGCAGGAACAAGTTCACTGTCCAGAATACCTGGGCCAGGGTGGGCAAGGAATAATGTAATACATTCAAACAGGGCATTAACCAATAATCTCCATTCCCGCCGAGCGGGCAGACTTCAGGTTACGCGCTCAAAAGCCTGAGAAGCAACGTTCCCTAAAACCGAAACAATTACAGCTTCACACGGTGCAGTTCATTATACAGTTAGCAAAGCAGCTCTCCCCACACACCTGTTAATCTTGCTGATAAGCGTTGCCTAGCATTTGCAGACAGGAATGCATGAGAGAAGATTATACACAGGGAAGATAGGGCATGCGCAGATGCCCGGTGAGCGAGGGGGGGGGGACCAACAGCTCTCAATCTTCTATGGCAGCTAGCTGACACTTGTGAAGGCTCATTCGCTGCCTGAGGCCCTGGAGAGCTGCTGCCAGTCATAGATCTTGATTGGTCAAGGTTCTGGCACAGAAGAAGGTTGCCTCATGCCCTGTGTGCGCATTAAGTGCTGCCAAGTCTCTTTGTGGCCACTCTGTGAATGGAACGGAGCAAGAGTCCAGGAGCACCTTAACGACTCACAAAATTTGTGGCAGGGGAGGGGCTGAGTCGTGACTCACGAAAGCTCCTCCCCTGCCACGCATTTTGTTAGTCTTCAAGGCAACACTTGACTCTTGCTCTTTTCTACTACTATAGACAGACTAACACGGTATCCATCTTGATGGATCTTCGGTGGCAGCTCCTACCTGGTGGAACGAGCTCCCGGAGGAGATCCGGGCCCTGCGGGACCTCGCACAGTTCCGCAGGGCCTGCAAGACGGAGCTCTTCCGCCAGGCGTTTGAGTAGGAGCCGCCACGACTGTACCATCATTACGATCTGGCCCTGGAAGAAATATCGATAGCGCTAAGCGGAACAGATGGCACTGAGTGGAAATAACAGCATTAATACGCCATCTTTATGGTAATTTAATTTGAACATCGAGAGCACTTAATAATGTCGAAATATGTTGATTGATTTTAAATGTTTTTAATTGTTTTATGTGAGGCTTGTGCTGATTGTGAGCCGCCCTGAGCCTGTGCTGCGGGGAGGGAGAGCTATAAACCGAATTTATAAATAAATCTATGAATTAATGACATTAAAAATGCCCCGTCATTAACAGCCTTGCTCGGGTCTTTCAAGCGGAGGGCCTTTGTGGCTTCCTGGATGGAATCGGCCCATCTCATGTTGGGTCTTCCACTTTCCCTGCAACCTACAACGTTGCCCAGCATTTCTGCCTTTCCCAGTGACTTCTCGTAACGTGACCAAAATACGATAGTCTCAGTTCAGTCATTTTAGCTTCCAGGGAGAGTTCAGGCTTGGTTTGATCTCTAACCCACTGATGTGCCTTTTTGGCGGTAAGCGGCACCTGTAAAACCCTCTCCCAACACCGCATTTCACATGAAGCGATGAATTCTGGACGAATCCCTTGTGATTGTTGCCATCATCCCCTGCGGTTGGGGCGAGACTGGGTCCTTGCAGTAGTCTCAGCAGGGAGGCTCCTTGATACTGGGGGGGCTGGCGGGGTGAAGCTCTGGAGGCATTCTGGGGGTTCCTTTGCTGTAACCAAACGGTTGTCTGCACGTAAAGGTGGAGACAGACAAAGCGACGGTGGGGTTCGAGTGCATGGAAGAGTGCTACCTGGCCAAGATCCTGGTGGCGGAAGGGACACGGGACGTTCCCATCGGAGCCATCATATGCATCACAGTGGACAAGTGAGTAGTAGGCTTGTGGCTGGCTTTGTGGGGCTCCCTCGCTTCCTGCGGCCACCTGCTTTTCTTTTCTTCGTTTCTGCCACCCCCTTTTGACCCTTTCCGTTCTGTCAATCCCTCGCCTTTTCCTTTTCTGCCTTGTAGCCCTCATCAGCAGCAGTGAAACCTTTTCTGGACTTCCAAAGCCTTGTTCCATAGGCACAGGCCTAACCTGGCTAACTGTGCCACATCTCAAATCGACTAGGAATCCCTTTTCCCGAATTCCCTGAAGTGTGAGCAGGCCGCTCAGAGGCAATCCTGTGTTGTGGTTTCTGTGGCTGATGTGTTGCAATTTGAACCTTCTCGTTTGGTGCAGTGGTTACATGCGCAGACTCTAATGTGGGAGAACCGGGTTTGATTCTCCTACTCCTCCACTTGCAGCTGCTGGATGACCTTGGGCAAGCCGTAGTTCTGATAAGAGCTGTTCTTGAAAAATAGTTTCTCTCATAGCTCTCTCAGCCCCGCCTACCTCACAGGGTGTCTGTTGTGGGGAGGGGAAGAGAGAGGTGTTTGTAAGCCACTCTGAGACACCTTTGGGTAGTGAAGGGTGGGATATAAATCCAATCTCTTCTTCTTCTTCTTCTTCTGGATGGCCTTGGGCAAGCTGTAGTTCTGACAAGAGCTGTCCTTGAAAAAGAGCAGTTCCTGTCAGAGCTCTCTTCGCCCCACCTACCTCACAGGCAATGTTCCCTCTAAGCTGTGGAGTCTTGTGAGCAAAAATTCTACTTTGTGAGCTACTGGCATTAAAGTGGTGAGCAAGCAGTTTGGCTACTGCATAAATTACTTTGCTCTGGAGCCATCCTTCCTGAGCTAAGACAAAAATCTGTGAGCTGGAGGCTAAAAAAATGTGAGCTAGCTCACACTCAGCTTAGAGGGAACACTGCTCACAGGGTGTCTGTTGTGGGGAGGGGGAGGGAAAGGAGTTTGTAAGCCGCTCTGAGACACCTTTGGGTAGTGAAGGGCGGGGTATAAATCCAATCTTCTCCTCCTCCTCTTCTATGGATGTCTTCTGCCAGCGGGTGAAGATATTTTTGATTCATTTGGCATACCCCAAGTAACCGTTATTGGTCCTCCTCTCTGGTTTTGGCATTGTCTCTTTATGTGTTTTCATGGTGTAATTTAAAAATTTTAAATGTTGCTTTTAATTTCTCCAATGCTTGGGGTTCCCTGATCAGGTGGAAAGGCAGCATAGAAGTTTTGCAAACAAATGAGCAGGTCCTGAGCATGTATTTTCCAAGCCTCTTCCAAAGGAGGCTGAGGGCACCTTTTCCAAGCCTTCCCATTGGGCCTCTGTCCTTTCTGCCTGGTTGGACAAGGGAACACACCTCTTCTGTGTTGTGCACGGCACCAACTGTGTGGTTGTTCAGGGGCGTGGGGGGTCTCCTGGGTGCCGCCATCCCCGTGCCCCGTCTCTCCCCTCTGTGTGGGCTCATGTCTCCTCCCTGCCTTCCGCTAGGCCAGAGCTTGTTGATGCCTTCAAGAACTTTGCCTTGGATTCTGCGGCCCCCGCAGCCTCAGTGCCTCCCCCTCCACCGGCGGCAGCAGCACCAGCGGCTCCCCCCACACCGCCACCAGCTCAGCCTTCCGCTCAGGCTCCGGGCAGCTCTTTTCCTCCCCACATGCAGGTACCGCATCGGCCGTCATCCGTCTGCATCTGTATCTTTCCTAGGTTATCCTTTTTTTGCTTGCCAGGTTTCCTAATTCTTTCTTATACTGTAAAATCTTGGCAAGCCATAAGCAGAAGCAGCGGGAGTCTTATCAGTCTGTCCTTGCTGTGCAAGTGGAGAATAAGTAGTCCAGCCTTGAAGGACGTGGGGCAACGCTCCCTCTAAGCTGTGGAGTCTTGTGAGCGGAAATTCTACTTTGTGAGTCGCTGGCATTAAAGTTGTGAGCCAGCGATTTGGCGGCTGCATCGATCAGTTTGCTCCGGAGCCCTCCTTCCTGAGCGAAGGCAAAAATGTGTGAGCCGGAGGCTAAAAAACTGTGAGCTGGCTCACACTCACTCAGCTTGGAGGGAACGCTGATGTGGGGGGAGCTGTCGGTATGACGTGGGCTGCCCCCCTGGGGGGTGGGTGGGTGGGAGGGAAACCTCCCTTGTGTCACAGCCTTTCTTCCCCTTCTGCGAAGGTATCAGGAGGGGCTGTTTAGCGAACTAGAGTCTGTGCAGGAAGGAGAAGAGCCTCCAGGTACCACCTTTCATCGATACCCCATGTAAGGAAGCCAGAGGAGAGATAAGAACATAAGAGAAGCCAGTGTTGGATCAGGCCAATGGCCCATCCAGTCCATCACTGTCACACAGTGGCCAAAAATACCAGGGGCCATCAGGAGGTGCAGCAGTGGGGCCAGGACACTAGAAGCCCTCCCACTGTTGACCCCCCCAAGCACTAAGAACACAGAGCATCCCTTGCCCCAGCCTGAGAGTTCCTCTCTATACGTTGTGGCTAAGAGCCACCGATGGACTCCTGCTCTGTGTGTTTATCCAGTTCCCTCTTGAAGCCGTCCATGCTTGTAGCCGCCGCCACCTCCTGTGGCAGTGAATTCCATGTGCTAATCACTCTTTGGGTGAAGAACCACCCCGTTGGCCAGACCTCATGCGTCTGTATTTGTTGCCCCTGGGTCACTGAGATCCCGTGTGTGTGCACTCTTATTTCCCTAGATCATGCTCCCCGCCCTCTCGCCCACCATGACGATGGGGACCGTTCAGAGGTGGGAGAAGAAAGTCGGTGAGAAGCTGAGCGAAGGAGACTTGCTGGCCGAAATTGAGACCGACAAAGCAACGATAGGTGAGACATCTCTGAACCCTCGACGCAAGCTGTGAGGGATGGTTTCTGTTTGCATTTCAAAAAGGTGCCCCCCCCCCCGGTGACGGGCCACGGCTTGGTGACGTACAACACCTGGTTTGCATGCAGGAGTTCCCACTTCCGGTCTCTGCGTCTCCAGTTAAAGGGCTGCAGGTGCAGGAAGAGATCTTTTTCCGCCTGGGACCCGGGAGAGCCGCCGACACTCGGGCCGGATGGGTTAACAGTCTGACTGAGGCTGCTTCGTAGAAGGGACCATAGCTCAGCGATAAGAGCCCATTGACATCTGCAGTTAAAGGGCCTTGGCCGCAGGATGGGAAAAGACCTTTCAGATCCTGGAGAGTTGCCGTCTGTCAGAGTAGACAGTACCAAGCTTGCTGAACCAATAATCCTGGCTCTGTGTAAGGCAGCCTCATGAGTTTTTCGTGTCTTCTAGCAGTGAAGCTTTTGGCTAAAAATTGTCCAGGACTTGATAAATTCAAGACAATCCCTTCCCCACACGTATTTGCAGTTTACACAGAATTTGTGTGCATGAATGTAAGCATGTGGCTTTAGCGGATTTTTGTGCAGTGGGAATTGTGAGTGTTGATTCTTTCTCCAAACAATTTCTCTTTCCCCCCCCCCCCCTTTAAGGCTTTGAAGTACAAGAAGAAGGATATTTGGCCAAAATCTTGGTGGAAGAAGGCACGAGGGACGTGCCGTTGGGAACGCCGCTCTGTATCATTGTGGAGAAGGAGTCGGACATTCCAGCGTTTGCTGACTACAAGGATGTCGGAGCTGCTGACGTCAGGCCCCCAACCCCACCGAGGGCCTTGCCTCCGAGCCCTGTAAGGACGACCTCTGGGGGGCCTTCTGTGGTGGGGAGAGGAATCATGAGGTCCCCGACCAGGGTGTCCACTTGAGCCCAGATTCTTCAGAATTCCTTTCCTTGCACAGGAGGGTTTTGGAAATGGAAGTACGCTCCCCCCTTGCCCCCAAGTCAGTCCTCCTCGGGGATTGGCAGTCTGGCTTCTGCAGCCTATTTGCCAGATTGGTCTGCCCTCTCAAACACTTCCTTGTGAGGGGACTGAGTCAGTTTAGAGTTGAAGGTGTTCCTTGCAAGGTGGCTTGGCTGTCTGTTGAGCTTGGAGCATTCAGTCCACTACTACTAACTACTACTACTACTTCTTCTTCTTCCTCTTCTTCCTCTTCCTCTTCTTCTTCTTCCTCTTCTTCTTCTTCCTCTTCTTCTTCCTCTTCTTCTTCTTCCTCTTCTTCCTCTTCTTCCTCTTCCTCTTCTTCTTCTCCTCCTCCTCCTCCTCCTCCTCCTCCTTCTTTCAAAGTCTTACTATAATTTTCCATATAGGATTTCAATAGATACATTCATTAATTGCACTTTTAGATAAAACTACATATTCTTAAAGCTAGTACACAGATTCATTGGAATTTCTTTATAACGTGATAAGAAGGTTAATAGGGGCCGCCAGGTGTTTTTGAAAGTGATTACAGCTCTAGAGGAGAGGGTGGATTCATAGTATTAAAGGCAATCTTGGCCTGCAGGTATTGCTCTCAAATCTTTTTTCACCACAGATCCCGGGGAGGAGACAAAGACACTTTCCAAAACGAGGCAATAGAAGATTTGGCTGCCGAAAGCAAAATCATCAAAATACATTGTTCTGTATAAGAATAGTGGTCTCCCACCAACTCCAGACCTAATAATAAGCATTCAGGCGTGAAATATAGGGAATGTCCAGTAATTAACTTTATGTTGTCAAGAACCGTCTTCCAGAAAGTTTGTAGAACCGGGCAGAGGAGCCAACCATGTATATAGGGCCCCTCCACCCTACATTTTCTCCAACACACAGGTGTTCAAGCCCACTTCTGACAATCGTTCCGTCCTGTGCAATCCCGTCTCTTCTCTCTCACCCCTCTTCTGAAGAAGAGTGGCTCCCTGACCAGCTCCCGTTGGGATCCTGCCCTCTCAGACCGTGCCCGTGCTAGCACAGACCCCTCGTTCCGCTGGCTGTTGGACTGGAAGGGTCTGCATGATGCCCCAGCCCACCACCTGTCCATTTGTGCTACAGACTCATGCCCAGGTTGGGAAAGGTGCACTAGGGGATACTTAAAGGTGCTCGCAAGCCAGCCGGTAACGACCTACCATGCCTTATCCTTTCCCCCAGGCGGCCGCTCCTCCACCGCCCCCGTCGGCAGCCCCCGCTTCAGTTAAACTGAGCACGCCTAGAGGCCGGGTGGTCGTCAGCCCCCTGGCAAAGAAGCTGGCGGCAGAGAAAGGAATTGACCTGTCACAAGTGAAAGGTGAGTGGCGGCCCTCAGCACACTTCTGACGGCTGGGGCAGCCGAGCCAGGCAGCCCCCCCCTCCCCCCGGGTATTGCTTAAAATGTTTGTGTTCCACGCCCACCCCAGGCACGGGACCAGACGGGCGGATCACAAAGAAAGACATCGAATCGTTTGTGCCATCCAAGGTTGCCCCGGTGAGTACAGCCTGCTCTCTGGCCACACGTCTTTTCTGCCCGGGCTGGGTCTGGACCAGCGTTCCCACTAAGCTGAGTGAGTGTGAGCTAGCTCACAGTTTTTTAGCCTCCAGCTCACACATTTTTGTCTCAGCTCAGGGGGGGTGGCGGCTCTGGAGCAATGTTCCCTCTAAGCTGTGGAGTCCTGTGACCAGTGTTCCCACTAAGCTGAGTTAGTGTGAGCTGGCTCACGGTTTTTTAGCCTCCAGCTCACAGATTTTTGTCTTAGCTCAGGAAGGATGACTCCAGAGCAAACTAATTGAGGCAGCAGCCAAACCGCTTGCTCACAACTTTAATGCCAGTAGCTCACAAAGTGGAATTTTTGCTTACAAGACTCAACAGCTTAGAGGGAACATTGCAAAATTCTACCTTGTTGTGAGCTAATGGCATTAAGGTTGCGAGTGAGCGATATGGCTGCTCTGGAGCCGTCCTTCCTGGGCTAAGACAAAAATGGGTGAACCGGAGGCTAAAAAAACTGAGCTAGCTCACACTAACTCAGCTTAGAGGGAACACTGCTGTGGGTGCCGTATCCCCTGCAGCCTCCCTGCTTGCCAGCTCCCTCGCCTTCCCAGCCCTGTTCTGCCTGCAGCCCCCCACACCCGGGGCTCTCAGTTAGTTAAACTGCACTGAATGCAGGGGGATCGGGAGCTGCCTTTTTCTGGTGCACTGCGGAGAGTCACGAAAGGGGGCGGCAGTAGGGTTTCAGAACTGCTGTCTTTTGGATGCGGGATAAGGAGGAGACTTCAAAACCCATCCAGTGGCATACCTGAAAAGGAATGAATCGTCACCTTCCCTCTCAGGGGTGGTGGTGGCTGGGTGGCTCTTCTCCGCTCCCCGTCTCTGTTAACTGAAAACCTTTTCTCCTGACAGGCCCGGGCACCTGCAGCAGCTCCTTTGGCTGCACCGGCGGCAGCTGCTGTGGCCCCTTCCATAGGCGCCTTCACCGATATTCCAATCACCAATATTCGCAAGGTAAAGAGCCGGTCCTTCCCCCTTCACAGAGGGGCTGCCAGATCTCTGCTTCAGAGCCCGAGCCGGGGCTTTGCTGGACAGTCCTTCTCCCCTGGGTGCTGAGGTGGGTTTGTGGGAGAGGGAGGGTGTTGAGGAAATTTATTTATTTATTAAATTTTTATCCCGCCCTCCTGGCCGAGGCTGGCTCAGGGTGGCTTACAACAATAAAATTCGCATCCAACAATCATAACAAAATCACATACATTAATAAATATGACATTAAAATTCAAACAAGATAAAGTGCTAGCAACATCCTCATTATCCCAATTGGGTCTTCGGCCTTCTGTGGCTATCTCAGGTCATTGGCACTGGCTATGTTTGAGGGACCTACGGGCCAGGGCTCCGCCTAAGTCGGTATTAATTTTTGGCGGTGGCGGTGTTAGTGGTTGTTAATGGTGGTGGCTCCAAAAGCCTGGCGGAAGAGCTCTGTCTTACAGGCCCTGTGGAACTGTGAAAGGTCCCGCAGGGCCCTAGTCTCTTCCGGGAGCTCATTCCACCGGAGTGGAGCCACCACCGAGAAAGCCCTGGCCCTAGCTGCCACCAGTCTGGCCTCCTTGAAACTTGGGGGGACCAGCCAGTTCTGGGACCCCGATCGCAGTGTCCTTTGGGGAACATACGGGGAAAGGCGATCCCTTAGGTATGCAGGACCTTGGCCATAAAGGGCTTTAAAGGTCAAAACCAGCACCTTGAAGCGGACCCGGTACGCTATAGGCAGCCAGTACAACGTCTTTAGCACAGGTTGGATTTGGTCCCGAATCGGGATTCCCATCAACCACCTGGCCGCGGTGTTTTGCACCAGCTGCAGCTTCCGGATAATACCTCACAGCTGGGGTGGCCAAACTGCAATACGCGGCTCTTTCACACGGTCTCATTTAATGTTAACAAAAAGCAAATTTGCATGTTTTTCAATAAAAACGTGTGTGTGATATCGGTTCACGTCTTTGCGACTCTCAAACATCTGACGTTTATCCTGTGTGGCCGTTCCATTAAGCAGGTTTGGCCACCCCTGCATCACAGCGTCCTCTCTGGCTCCGTACAAAGGCCCGATGTCCCCATGCCACCAAATAAGGGCGTAGGAGGGACGAGAGCCTTTCAAGAAGGGCGTCTCAGAGGCCAGCCGTGTCGGTCTGCGGTAGAACAGCCAGATTTGAGTCCTGGAGCCCCTTCGAGATCAACGGGACTTTTCCGGGCAGGCGCTTTCGAGAGCCAGAGCTCTCTGAGGCAGGTTATCTGACGAAGGGACTGGTTTGACGCCCAAAAGCTTCTACCCCCCCCCCCAAAAAAAAATCTTATTGGTCTCTAAGGGGCTCCTGGACTCAAACCCAGCTGTACCTTTTCAAGTTACGGGTAGGCCGAATACCATTTTCAGACGCTCCTACGTGCAAAAGCAATCCGTGCTCATTAAAAAACAGACAGAAGGCAAAGTTGGCAAGGATAAAAAATTTCCCGTTCAATATCTGCTAGCTTTCTGCTTGCGAGAAACATCCCAGGGGGAATATTCCAGCGTGGTGTCCTCCACCTGAAGAAAGTAGCGGTCCGGTCGGTCCTGCTTCCAGGGTCGGCCAGGCCTGCGTTAGACCTTTAACCTTTGTCCTTGCTCGCAGGTGATCGCTCAGCGCTTGATGCAATCCAAGCAAACGATACCTCATTACTACCTCTCTGTTGATATCGACATGGGAGAAATCCTGGTGCTAAGGAAAGAGCTCAACCAGGTAACTTGCTGTTACTGAGGCCGTCTGAGCGCGTTTTTTTTGGGGGGGGGCAGGAGAGGGAATTGGCGTGCACCTCCTGGGTGGAAGCGGGCTGCTTCTTGCCTCTCTCAGTGATGGTTTAATGTTTCGTTGAGCTTCCCTCGTGCGGCAGACGAGACGCTGAAGCGGGCTGTATGCGCCCTGCCTGCCTTCCATGGGAATTCCTGCATGTTATTTAGGGGCCCACGTGCATCCCTCAAGTGTCAGGTTCCCCCCTGCTGTGCATTCTTGGCCCAGATCTGAGGACATGCAACCTGAGATGGGAAGCGCACAGTGCACTCTAATTCAGAGGAAGCTTAGGGGAGGGGACGGGTTTCAGTCCCTGGCCAAATGTGTCATCAGGGCCGAATTGAGGAGAGGTGGTTCAAGCCACCTTCTGCAGGCCTCTTGTCTGGAATTCCTGCTCAGGGAGAAGAGTGAGCCGCTTGCTCTGAAAGGAGGAGGGGAGACCCTGAGGAGGAGTAGGAGGAGTAAGAGTTGGATTTATACCCTGCCCGAGTCTCAGAGCAGCTTACAAACTCCTTTCCCTTCCCCTCCCCACAACAGACACCCTGGGAGGTAGGCGGGGCCGAGAGAGCTCTGACAGAAACTGCTCTTTTTCAAGAACAGCTCTGACAGAACTGTGGCTTGCCCAAGGTCATCCAGCCAGGTGCAAGTGGAGGAGTGGGGAATCAAACCCGGTTCTCCACGCACTTAACCACTACACCAGACTGGCTCTCTCGGGGACGGAGGGCTGCACCTTTGCAAGCCAGCCTGTGAGAAGACTTCGGCCTACTTCGGCTCCTGTTTGCTCTGAGGAATTTAGTCAACTTATACCCCACTTTGCTCTCAAGTGGGGACCCAAAGTGGCTTACAACAGTCTCTCCATCTCCATTTTATCCTCACAACCCTGTGAGCAGTGTTTCCTCTAAGCTGAGTTAGTGTGAGCTAGCTCACTTTTTTAAGCTTCCGGCTCACCCATTTTTGTCTCCGCTCAGGAAGGAGGGCTCCAGAGCAAACTAATTTATGCAGGAGCCATGTCCACCTGCTCACAACTTTAATGCCAGTAGCTCACAAAGTAGAATTTTTGCTCACAGGACTCCACAGCTTAGAGGGAGCATTGCCTGTGAGGTAGGTTAAATGGGGAGTGAGTGACTGGCCCAAGGACACCCAGCGAGCTTCCGTGGCTGATTGCGGATTTGAATCTGGGTCTCCCGGATCCTAGCTTGGCGCTCTGACCACTACGCCAAACTGGTTCTTCCTGGCGTTAAGGATTACATTCCCTCAATAAGGCCTGCACAGGGTCCTTGTCTCTTGCCGTCCTTGTGGTTAGGTGGGGGACCATGGTGGGAAGAAGCACTGGCCCTCCCTTTCAGAGCAGCCCTGGAGAATGAGCCGTTCAGCACACATCGCCCTCTGCTTTCTTGTCTTTGCAGGAGACGCCGGAGAAGGTTAAGCTCTCTGTCAACGACTTCATTATTAAGGCCGCAGCGCTGGCTTGCCTGAAGGTGCCTGAAGCAAATTCCTCTTGGCTGGACACAGTCATTAGGCAGTAAGTGATCAGCCCTAAGATGACCTAAAGAGTTCTCGATAACGAGCGGCTGCACCTAAGAGCACGCCGGAGCCCTCTGAGCACCCTGGGGGCTGTGGCTGGTTGTTACGGAACTTCTCATGCAAGCAAGTGAGGTCGGAAGGGTTTGGAGAAGGCAGGCAGGGATCGGCTGCAAGGAGTTCCTGCCACTCTCCCCCCCCCCCCCCCCCGGTCTTACTTGTTTCTTCTTTGTGCCTCTTCCAGGAATCACGTGGTGGACGTCAACGTTGCAGTCAGTACCCCAGCGGGGCTCATAACTCCAATTGTGTTTAATGCGCATATAAAGGGACTGGCTTCCATTAACCAAGATGTTGTGACGTTGGCCGCCAAAGCTCGCGAGGGCAAGCTCCAGCCGCATGAATTTCAGGTGAGGAGTGTGGACCGGGAGCGCCTCCCCAAAGCCGCCACTGCAGTCTGGATGTCCAGAGAGACTTGAGCTTGTATGGCTGTCTAGGAAGCAGATTTGCAGAGTGTTTAGGGGAGAGGCTGTGGCTCGGCGGGTAGAGCATCTACTTGGCATCCAGAAGGTCCCAGGTTCAATCCCTGGCATCTCCAGTTTTAAAATGGACTAGGCAATAGATGATGTGAAAGACCTCCGCCTGAGACCCTGGAGAGCTGCTGCCAGTCTCAGTAGACAGTACTGACTTTTGATGGACCGAGGTTCCGATTCAGTGTAAGGCAGCTTCATGTGTTCATGTGTCCTCTTCCTTTGCAGAGGTGACAACCTGCCAGGCACAATGACCTGGAACACGACACTGTTTCCTTTTTTATTTTATTTATTTATGGCTTTTTAGCAGGGCTATTTTTGGGCAGGAACGCACAGGAACGGAGTTCCGGCTGGCTTCAGAGTTGGCCACGCCCACGACACCCAAAACCTTTGCGTGCGTGGCTACAGAGGGAAGGCCTGGAGAGTAACCCCCGTGACTCTGAGGCAGGGGGGCCAGGGGGGCCCTGGAAGGATCGGGGAGGCCTTTAAATGCCTCCCCGTGTCTTCCCTGGCCTGTCCAAAGGCCAGCTTGCCCGGGCACCCTGCAGCCACGGGGCGCCCAGGCAAGCCAAGTGAAGGCAGTTTAAACTGCCTTCCCTTTCTTTCGGGGGGGGGGGCCTTGCCCGGGCAAGCCAAGGGAAGGCATGGGGTGTGGTCTAATATGCTAATGAGCAGCACTGTCAGGGGTGTGGCCTGTTATGCTAATGAGTTCCTGCTGGGCTTTTTCTACCAAAAAAGCCCTGCTTTTTAAAATTACAACTACGGTGTGTTTCTTGACAGGGTGGAACTTTCACGGTCTCCAATTTAGGGATGTACGGCATCAAGAACTTCTCTGCCATCATCAATCCTCCACAGGCTTGCATTTTGGCCGTTGGTGCTTCTGAGAAACGGCTGGTGCCGGCAGATAATGAAAAGGGGTAAGTGTGTTTAGATACCTTAGGTACGAGCCAGTGCGTACAGGAGCAGCGTTGGGGCATTACAGTCAAAGGGGACATTCCATCATTCGTGGGGAAGACGGGGCCGATGCTTTCTTCTTCACTTGCAGTTTGCCTGAACGGCCTCTTCTCCCCTGCAGAATCCTCAGTGACGTAATCTGAGGCAGTGCAAAAGGACGCATAGATCCTTAACCAATCAGTGGGTTCAAAAAAAGACTGTAAAACCCAAGCTTTCATCAGATACTGTCCAAAGCACGCTTCCAAGTGTGCGTGCACAGGACTGGGCTGCTTGTGGCACTAGTTCTGGATGTTTTGACACTGTCTTTCTCTGACATAACCAGTGTTAGCCAAAGGAGGACCCTGGTGCACAGTCAGTTGAGGGTACACTGTAATAGTTTCAACATCAGTGCAACGTAATTCAGAAACCAGGAATCTGAAAGGTCAGCAGTGGGAGGGCTTCTAATGTCCTGGCCCCACTGGTGGACCTCCTGATGGCGCTGGTATTTCTGGGCACTGTGTGACAGAGTGTTGGACTGGATGGGCTTTTGGTCTGATCCAGCATTGGCTTCTCTTATGTTCTTAAAGTGGCTACTGATGAAATACCGTTCTCCTTCATTATATCCACACTCTGTATCAGGTATAATATGCTGTACTCCACGGGTGGCCAAACTTGTTTAACGTAAGAGCCACATGGAGTAAACGTCACATGTTTGAGAGCCGCATGACATGAACAAATATTGCAGACGTGTTTTTATTGGGAAATAGGCAGATTTGCTTTTTATTAACGTTAAATGAGACTGCCAGAAATAAAAACAAAAGGGACAAAAATAGATATTGATGATGACATTTATTTGTGCAATGATATTTGTAGGGCTGGGTCTTTGAGAACGCATTTAGAGTGGCTTTCTTTTTCTGCTCCCCCCCCCGTCTCAAGCCAGGAAGGGGAACAATGGCTGGGGAAGGGAAGACCAATCGGGGAGGCACACCTCCCCTTCGCTTTCTCAGCTGCCCTGCCGGGAGCCACACAACATGTGCGAAAGAGCCACGTGTGGCTCCCGAGTCACAGTTTGGCCGCCCCTGCTCTATTCTTTCACATTTCGGCACTCCTAGTACGTTGCTCGTTTGATGTCTCCTCACATTGACTGTATCAACATCCAGCGTGCTTCCTGGATGTCTCTTCATATAGACTTTTCAGCTCACCCTGTGTACAGGTGGGCTATAAACATGGGAAATAAAAAATAAGTAAAGGGGGGGGGGAGCTTTGGTTTCATCGGGAAGAGCCTGCCAGTGTTCAGTCTGCTGGAGAGCCGCTGCCCGTCCGAGCAGGCGATGATAAGCGAGGAGATCAGAGGCAGCTTTGTGTATTCATCCAGACAGATTTGGGTTCAAGAAAGCTCAAGAAGTGCAGCTGCAACCTGAAGAGAGGGTTTTTTGAACAAAACAGTAGGTTGGACCAGGACTTTCTTTTCTGGGCTGGGTTTTCAGAGAGCTAAGCACCCGGGCCCTCTCTCCCCACCCAGGTTCGACGTGGCCAGCGTGATGTCAGTGACCCTGAGCTGCGACCACCGTGTTGTGGACGGGGCTGTCGGAGCCCAGTGGCTCGCCGAGTTCAAGAAGTTCCTGCAGAAGCCGGCCACCATGTTGCTATAATCCCCACCTCCCCCCCCTCAAATGTTCCTTTCTTTATTTTTTAAACAAATATATATATAAATATATAAATATACCTACGGTTGCTGGTAATTTTTATTGCCAGCTGTACAGATTTACTAGCTTGCCAGCACTTTCCAGAAGCAAGTCCAGCGAATGCTGTATTTTGTACAGTGGATGAATTTGCAGGCTTTCCCCTCTTACAACGTACCAGCTGTGTAGAATCATGTGAGGAGCTCGTGCTTCTTTCTGATCATGGGAACAAAGGCCCGGCCAGGCCTGGCCCAGCCGTCCGAAGGCCCCTTTTGAGTTCCCAAAAGCAAGCAAGCTGGATTGCAAAAAGCTTTAAGAAGAAAAGGGAGAGAGAGAGAGAGACCTGAAAGGGGCGGTGAAGAAATTGCCATTTGATCACGGAAAGTGGACCCGCCTGGCCTCTCTGTCCTCCTGTCCTCTAGACTAGCATATGTTTAGTGAGGGACGGAGCAGAACACGGGCCTCCTGATGGTTCACGTTCCAGTTTACTTTGGGAATTCAGCATGTATTCAGGTTTTTCTAGTTGCAGGAACCCTTTGAAAGCACTTTAATGCAAAAGGGAATGCATTGTTCTGTCCCCCACTGTACCTGCAGAAATTTTGTTTGAACCGTTTCTGAAAATATGCTTCTTCCGGAGAACTTGCAAGACTCCACTTTCCCGCCCCCACTCAGGCCTTCATTTTATAGTTAAGATGCTGCTTCACTTCTGAACAGGAGATGTGGTTCAGGGGAACGGTGCGATTAAAAAAAAAATGGTGTCATCTCTATTTCTGCATTTGGATTTTTTCCCCCCAGGCAAGGTAAGAGAGGAAATTCTGATGGGTGTTGAGACTGAAGGCGGAACTGCAGGGTGACATCCAGGCTGTTGACATGAATGTAAGGTCACAGTTCCCCTTGTTTAAACCCCAGGACTGTGCAGCAGAGAAGCCCCTGGTCGGTTGTCCTTATTGGCTGTAACCCAGAGAAAGATAGGGGTGCTCAGCTTCCCTTCGCGAGTTCAGTGGTGGCCAAAGTCCCAGTTCCAGTTGGGGGCCGCTCTCTTTCTTGAGACCAGAGATGCTGCTGGTGCTGCAGCATCGCTATCTTGGCCATCCAAGCCTTGGAAGTGGCAGGATTTCTTTGGCCATGTAAATAGTGTAAAAAATTGAGTGGTAGGAAATGGTTTCCTTTCCAGATTGTGCCCAAAGGTGCATTTATCACTGTGTCCTATAGTGGGAAGGGTGTAAAAGTGCAAAACACTCCCCTGGTTTGCGTTCCAAAAGAGGATCATGTGTAGCTGCTGCCGTGCGACATGACCGAGAGAGCGTAAACTGACCCTGGAATCGTTCTGTACCATACGCAGTGCATTAAGTATCGTCTCTTGTAAAGTTGTGCTTCCCAAATCCACTAAATATTCAGAAAGAGGTTATACTGTGGAGGTAAAAATATTTTTGTGAGACCACCTAACAGTGTTTTTTTTTCCCCCTTCTGATTTTGGTTGAAATTTAAGCCTACAATCTTTTGGTAAAGAAGCAGGTTGCACTAAAAATGAATTTTAAGAATGTCCTTCGTTCCAAACTGGGCCTGTGGGCCCTTGTGTTCCATTAAACATTTGGAATTGATCAGCCCTGCTCTTCCTGGTCCCCGGTGCTTTCTTTGTGTCTGTGTGTGTTTGTGTTACAGACGTGTGCAATGCACACACAGCTGACCCTGCGGCTCATATGGCTTGGGAAGACGGCTTACCTTGCTGGATTGACACCCACCTCAGAAAAAAATTAACCCAAACCTTTTCCTGCCTGAGGAGGGGGACGTGTTGTAGGGAGAGGCTTTTTCATGCGAGCTGTGGATGGGCTGCTGAGCTATTTTTTAGGATCCAGGTTCACTGAAGCCTTTTCTTTGGAATAATCGAAACTTGACTGTTTTGCAAGGGGCCGTGAGAGGGAGGGGCTGTGGAAGAGCAGCTGCTTGGCATGCAGAAGGTCCCCGCTTCAACCCCCCGTTAAAAGCACCAGGCAGGATGTGATGTGAAGACCTCTCTCTGCCCGAGATCCTGGGGAGCCGTGGCCAGTCTGAGTAGGCAGTAATGACCTTGACGGACCGAGGGTCTGATTCCGTACAAGGCAGCTTCTTGTCTGCCTTACGGACAGCCCTATCAGAACAGAGAGTGCAGCAGCCCAGAGGTTCTTTCTTGTCTCCTGAACCAGCAGGAGCACCTTTGTGTCTGGAGAGACTCAAAGTCAATTTTCGGATCGGGGGGGGGGGGCAACTGTGGTGAGTGGTCTGTTTCCCGTAGATCTAAACAGCCCATCTGCAGGTAATCCCTGGGCAATGCCAGGGAAAACCTTTACATTTGATATCCCCAGCTAAGCAACAGCACTCTTGAGAAGAGGGCACGGGTGTACTTTCAATCCTAGAAACCATGGGAAGCATAGAATTTTACTGTGTTTTATTGTTCCCGTTAATGTAGGAATTGTTCAGCGGTATACAGTTTGCTATTGCTTTATAAGGCTCATGTGGTTATCTCTTACGGTTTGCCCAGTATAGAGTAGAGACTGAAGGAGGGCTAAGGGATATTATGCGTATAGCCATTGTTGCTGACAGCATCTCCATTGTTACTGGTGGTGCATCTTATCTCTAGGCAGTGGTAGACAGCGCACCGCGTCTGTTCAAAGAGCAGCTGAGCTTCCTGCTCAAAGGCTCAGAGGAGTGAATGCGGGCTAAGAGCCAGCGCACTTAACCCCTTTAAAATAATTGCTCACTCAGTACTCGGATCTTGGTTCTGTTGGCAAACCGGCATCGTGACCAGCAGGAGCCCTTTCTTCTTGAAAAATCTTGCGGATGCGGCTTCTTCCTCCACAGACTCCGGCAGACTCAGGTGCAGTCGGTATTGAGGCGGGCATTCCATCAACAGGTCATCCTAAAACAAGAAAGAACCTCTATGTTCAGAAGCAGTAGGCTTCAAAGACCAGGGCTCCTTGGTGGGGGGGAGGGCAAAAATAGGGGCCGGCTCTGTCGGGGGAAGCTGGTAGGTCACTGTGGGGAACAGGGTGTCGGACAGCATCGCTTGAGTGGTAAAGGAGAACCAGTGTGGGGTGGTGGTTTAGAGTGCCAGACGTATCTGGGAGACCCGGGTTCAAATTCTGAATCATGCCATGGAAGCTCGCTGGGTGACCTTGGGCCAGATACTCTTTCAACCTAACCTAACTGACTTTACAGGGTTGTTATGAAGAAAGAGAGAGAGCCAGTGTGGTGTCGTGGTTTCACTGTTGGACTGGTGTCTTGGAGACCTGGGTTCAAATCCCCAGTTTTGCCCTGGGAGCTCACTGGGTGACCTTGGGCCAGTCACCCTCTTTCAGCCCGACTTTCCTCACAGGGATTGTTGTGAGGCTAAAATGGAGGAGAGAACGATGTCAGCTGCCTTGGGTCCCTGCTGGGGAGGAAGGCGGAGTGGAAACAGGTGAAACTGGGTAGCCAGTTTAGTCTGTCCGTAGCCGCAGAAAAGAGGAGGAGTCCAGGAGCACCTTAAAGACTAGCAACATTTGTGGCAGGGGAGGAGCCTTCCTGAGTCACTGCTCACTTCTTCAGAGACAGCTAGAAACTGTGCAAGTATTTACTCTTGCATTCCTGAAAAGCTTTCTGTAAACAAAGATGTGGAACTGCTACCAGAGACTCAGGCTCACCAGACCGATAAGGGACTGGTGGTGGGGGGAGGGGGGAGCAGGTGGGGCCGACCGTAATTCATCGTTCTGACCTACCTTAGAAATGCTCAGGTTACACTCGGAGACGCGGCGCACCGCTGGCACTTCAACTTTCACTTCAAGCTGCAGGGCTCTTCCGCTGGCATCCTTCCTTGTGGTCACTTCATAGGCCGGAGACTTCGGTTCCTCTGGCCGCTCTGCGCTCGAAATCTCCTCGATGAGGCAGGCTTTACGGGGGACGGTCCTTTCGGTAAGCAGAGTCAGATTGCTGTCTTCCGCCTGTGCTGTGATGTTCCGCAGCTGGTCAAGGGTCACCTCTTTCCGCAAGGAACCTTTCATACATGGGGTTTAAAAATATTAGAATGGGTGACCGTGTCAGTATGTAACAGGTGTCAAATTCATGGCCCTTTGCCTGCTTCATGCCAATTTTTTTAATTCTAGGGCTAGCAGCTAAAGGAGTTAATTTACTGGTACTGGGCAACCTACGGTCAGCCTCTATGTAACAGACTGTGTGTCTATTTAGTATACACGTAAATAAGTATTTATTTTGTATTTATTTATACAAACTTCTGCAGGGGGATGGACTAGATGACCCTGGAGGTCCCTTTCAACTCTATGATTCTATACTTCATTGGTACCCCAACTGTGTCTCCCCAGTGGGTTACAACAGTGGCTTATAACAGTCTTTCCATCTCCTTTTTATCCTCACAACAACCCTGTGAGGTCGGTTAGGCTGAGAGTATGACTGGCCCAAGGTACAAAAAAAAAATACTGAGTTGCAGCAGCACTGTCAATGTTTCAGTGTTTCTTATGCAGGGCACTGGGCCTCGTGGTTCTTCCACTGATGGTGGCACTGTCCTTCCATGCAAGCCCCCCCCCCCACCTACCGCAAGGCTCCTGGCCACGAGAGGGCAGTGCTGCTTAGAGATGTAAAATTTCCGGAAATGTTGAAGCACGGGAAAAAACGGAAATTTTCGGAAAAATGGAAAAAAATGCTACATTAGCACCTCTTTTGTCTTTTCTAGTTTGAAAGTCATTCTGTTACTTTAGGAACATAAAATATGACTATGGACATTTTTACTTGGCATGAAATTATCGCAACTAGCCTATTAAAAATATAGTGTATCCAAACAATTATTACAAACAGAATACCCACCCACATGCAAAAACAAAACTGAAACTTTTATTTTCTTCTGACAATCGCACCTCCTAAAGGAAGAAATGCATTTTGTTCTTGCATTGGAGAGTTTAGTTTGTAACCTAGGACTTGCTTGTCCTCAGTGCACAGAAATTACATCAATCTGATACCATATATATATATATTTTAGAAATGATTTGGAAAATATTTGAACACCTGGTCTTAAAATATTTTATTCATCATGTTAAAATAAAACGTTCCATAATCATTTTTTTTCTTTTTTCAATTTTTCCAATTTGGAAAAAAACAAAAAGGCTTCAGGAAAAAAAACGGAAAAAACCCGTTTCCCCCCCAAAAAAAATTTTTACCGTTTTTTTTCCTGGCCTTCACATCTCTAGTGCTGCTATTAGTGGAAGAAATCCGTGGTCAACAGATTGCTGCCAATGGATGCGGCGATGGCCACCTGCTTGCAAAGGTGATAAGGCAGATTCACTGAGGGGAAGTCCATCTGTGGCTACTAGCCATGGTGACCAAAGGGAACATCTCTACACAAAGGCAGCCAACTTCTAGATACCAGCACTCTGGGAGGCAGCAGCTGGGGAAGGCCTCGGCCTCTTTGCCCTTTGTTCAGTCCTCCAAAGCAACCGGGTGGACCAGTGGGCTGATCTAGTAAGTAAAGCCTTGCTCGAAAGCCAGTCGAACCCAACTCTAGGGGGTGTGTGTGCTCATCTCCGTTTCCAAGCCGAAGAGCTAGCGCTATCTGAAGACGTTTCCGTGGTCATGTGGCCGGTGTGGCTAGATACCGAGGCACACGGAACACTGTTACCTTCCCACCAAAGCAGTACCGATTTATCTGCTTGCAATTTCTTGCTTCGAACTGCTAGGCTGGCGGGAGCTGGGGCCAGGGACGGGAGCTCACTCCGTCATGCGGCACTCGGGTCTCGAACTAAGAGCCTCCAACCCAGAAGTTCAGGGAGAAGTTAACTGAACCCCATCTTTGCTTTTAGTCTTGCCTGTGATTTGGACAGCTGCTTACCATTCTTTTCGGAAGGGGGCGCTGTTGGCCGCCCTCCTCGCAAGCTGTGCCTCATCCTTTCCAGGCTTCCTTTCAGCTTACGCTTTGCCATACTGTACGTGGGGGACAGAGCGAGGCTGTAACGCTCCTCGACGAACTTGAGTGACAAGCGAATCAGCTGGTCCTCCTCTAACGGGTTCTTCCCCCCCTCGAGAACAGACGGGTTGTATGCGATATCGACGATGCTGTAAGGCTCTGAAAGGAGACCCAAATTCATTACTGCACTCTGTAGATCTGATTGCATGAGGGTGACACCACAAGCCAGCTGTGAGAACAAAATCGAAAGCTGGTCTTCAAACCGTATTTAACTTTGCTGTTGTGGAATACACACTGTTATAGTGCGGCTCTGTCTCTTTGAGATGGAGACAGAGACCTCATTTAGAATATATACCACCTCTCTCCTATACTGTGCATAAGGTGACGTGGAGTCAGTAGATATAAAATCAGTGAAAGCTGTATACTTGTAACCTACACTAAAGCAGAGTGCAGATAAGCCCTGCCTAAGCTCCATTCTGCACCGTTAGAGGGGACCATCAGGCTGGAGATGAAACATGGGAGCAAGAATCAGAAGGTCTTCTGGAAATAAAAGTAGAACACAGTTCAGTCCAGTGGCACCTTTAAGACCAACAAAGTTGTATTCGAGGTATGAGCTTTCATGGGTACACACACTTCTTCAGATACAGTGAAACAGGATTTCCTCAACCATTACATACAGAAAGAGAGGGGGCGGGGTTAGTTGCCAGGAAGGGCCAATTAGAGCAGAGAGTCAGAAACAAAATTGGAAATTACCAGTCCATACATATTGGTAGAGAGTAAATTAGCATACAGCATAATGAAGCTGTTTAACAGATTCCAGGACCAAACAGGAATAACAGGCTTAGTTTACATGGCAACCATTTGTTTGGTTTCAATTCTGGGGCAAAAGCAGTGAAGGAAATAAATACGTCAAAATAGACGTATCCTTCACTGTAGAAGGCTGAGAGTAATTAATTGAGACCCTGCTATCCGTCTCCTCTCAAGCATGGAAAGAAAAGTGTGTGGTGCTTCACAAATCTTTGCCAGCTCTGGGAAAAGAGCTAGAGACTGGGGGTGGAGCCTGGGGTGGGTGGGGTTTGGAGAAGGGGAGGGAAGGGAGGGACCTCATCAGGGCACATGGCCGTAGCCCCCCCTCCAATGCAGCCACTTTCTCCAGGGCAGCAGATTTCTGTTGTCTAAAGATCAGTTGTGATAGTGGGAGGTTTCCAGGCCTCACCTGGAGGTTGGCAACCCTAGAGGAAGTGAGAAGTGCAAGAAAAGAGGGAGCACATTTCATAACCAGGAGAATGTCAGTGAAGAGGCCCAACATTTCCCATTTTGTTGTCAAAGGCTTTCACAGCCCGAGTTCATTAGCTGTTGTAGATTTTGCAGGTTGTACGGCCGTGGTCTTGGCATTGTAGGACCTGACGTTCCGCCAGTAGCTGTGACTGGCATCCTCAGAGGTATAACCCAGAAAGATGGGAGTACTCTCTCTGTGTCAAGTACTCCAAAGATGACAGAGAGAGTACTCCATCCTTCTGTGTTATACCTCTGAGGATGCCAGTCACAGCTACTGGCGGAACGTCAGGTCCTACAATGCCAAGACCATGGCTGTACAACCCGGATTATCTACAACAGCTAATTTCTCCATTTTGTCCTCACAACAATGCTGTGATGTGGGTTAGGCTGAGAGTGTGACTGGCCCAAGGTCACCCAGCAAACTTCCAGAGCAGAGGGGGGATTGAAACCTGGGTATCCCAGATTGTAGTCCACCACTATATCATTCTGAAGCTGAAGCACCACAGGTGGCTAGTGCTTATGAATGTAGTGCCTGGGCAGGACCATATGGGAACAAGTCGTCCTTAACGACACAGTGGTACATTCATCGCTGCCACCTCTATGCAGACCTCTTTGTGGAGGGACAAGATTCAGCATCGAGCTCTTCCGCCAACACCCCACAGAATCAAGATGCAAAACAGGAAGCTTGGCATTCCCTAGTTTCTCTGCTCACCTGACTTTGCAAACGTATCCATTTTGCCGGCGCTTAACGGGACTGGATCGGATTGGGACTGGGGAGGGGGGACTTTATTCCAACTGCAGAGGTTAACAAACAATCGGGTTTCAGTTGGCTCCTGCAAAGGGAATTCAAAACCTGTTTTGTTACTAAAGCTGACAGTGAAATGAGGCAGTCGTCAGTAACCTCGCTGTTCTGCACGCATGACCCATCAGCAGGATTTTTGCCCTGAATTGTGTTTTTGGAGTATGAGCTGAAGAAGATAATACAATTGCATCTGATCTCTCCATTGTGCCAGTTCCTAATACAGTTTATCTACATACTGTAGGCATGTCTATCTGATTTGTCTTTTGTAGTCTGAACTTGACTGCAAAATGCAGATTAAGTAGACACGCCTGTCACAACTGCATCCCACTAGTGCAGTGTGGTGCCCCCAGTGTGGTGCCCACGGGTGCCTGCCCACACCTTTACTGATGCCCACCAAGTGGGTGTGGCCATGTGGGGCTTTTGGCGAGCTGCGCTTCTAACTGGCCACTGGAGATCGGATTGGCTGTGCAGATTTTTAACAATGTTGCTTTGGCGGCAGCTGCAACAACAGCTCACGGATTTTCACTATGGGGTTGAAGGTAAGCTGTGGCAGCCATTTTGTGGCTGCGCCCACCGATGCACCCTCTAAGCTGTGGAGTCTTGTGAGCAAAAATTCCACTTTGTGAGCTGCTGCCAGTATAGTTGGGAGCGAGCGATTTGGCTGCTGCATAAATCAGTTTTCTCTGGAGCCATCCTTCCTGAGCGAAGACAAAAATGTGTGAGCCGGAGGCTAAAAAACTGTGAGCGGGCTCACACGAACTCAGCCTAGAGGGAACGCTACCCACCACACTGTGTCAGAATTCCAAAGGTGCCCGCAGGGCAGGCTGTAAAAGTCTGGGGACCTCTGCACAACTCAATGGTTTTCAGCGTCCATCGCTAACATACCAAGATCCGGGCTTCCACGCACAGATGTGGCTCGGGAGGAGCGTAATGCTGCTTTGCGCTGTTGAGCTGTTGCTGTATGAATTGGCGGTAGCTCTCTGGAGAATTCTCGGCCATGTCGTCCAGCATCGTCCAGACCTGGGATGCCTTTGCCAGCACGTCCTCTGAGCGACCAAGGGCCTCCATTGCTGCTTCTTAAGTAATGGACAAGGCGGCAGAAGCGGCCAAGGCGTAGCACCTGGAAGAAAAGCTGGATTCAAGGCGGAGCAGCAGAGGCTTCTAGTGGAAATCTGTATTTTAAAAAAGATTTTAAATCATCCCAATTTCCCCATACTCAGTTCACCCAGCCTCATTCCCCAGCCTCAGTTCACCCCCTTGAAGAAATGGAGGCCTTCATCAACTAGTCTCAGAAGTCTATGCTGGCCCTATTTGTGCCGACAACTGCTTGTCAGGCAGAAATGCGACAGGGCCAGCTTTTCCCGACATGCAGGGGTGGAGAAAGGTTCGCCTTGTAAAAGGTGATGTTCACTGCTAATGTGACTAGGAAGTCCCCTGTTTAATTCACTCCCCAATCAGGTGCTCGCATGAGGTCTTTAGGTAATCTATTTTAGCCTGAGGCCCCCAGTTTCCTGTAAATAATATGGGGACAAATATCCCCTTCAGAGGGGAGCACCACCAAAGCATAGCGAGAGATCTTCCAGCAGTTGCCGAAAGCAGTTTAAGTGGTCCCAAAGTCTTTTGACCAAATGTTCTATTTCAGCATTCGTCTTTTGCTTCTATCAACAGCAACACTACGAGAACCATGAAAAAATAAAGAGGTGGCTCATCTAGTCCAGCATCCTGTTTCACCCCATGGCCAACCAGCTGACAGGGCATAGAGGCCAAGGCCTTCTCCTGATTTTGCCTCCTAAGTACTGGGATTCAGAGGTTTACTGCCTCTGCTCATGGAGTCTCCACTGATGAGCTCCTCTTCCAAGAATCTATCTAATTCCCTTTTAACACAATCAGCATTTGACAGATGAAAATTATAGTCATGCTTCTAGCAGCTTTATTTGCATGGGAAGGATCTCTGCTTGAACTCTTCCCCCCCAGACACATTGTTGAAGGCTAGACTGGGTTCTGCTCTTCCTGCATTGCTTAAAGAACCAAAAATAAGACAGCCAGTCCTTTGGGTTAAAAACAACAGGGAAAAAAATCGTTCTTCTAGAGCTGGTTCTCAAAATTTCTGAATACACTTCAGCAGCTGCAGTTCAAGATATCACAAGTTGTGCATGGCATGGGATGTGCCATATTGGTTGTGGGCGTGCACAGGGCCGGCTCCAGCTTATTTTGCACCCTAGGCGAGGGTCCCTTATGCCCCCCCCCCCCGTGTGCCCACCAATGTTAAAAAATAAATGCATTTTAGGAAGAATGAAAAACACAAATAATCAAGAAATTCCCAGAGTACGGGGCCGGGTGCAGTTTGGTGCCCCTAAGGGCCATCTCGCTCTAGGCGATTGCCTAGTGAGTGAGCCGGCCCTGGGCGTGCATGTGGTACATTGGTTCGAGAGCAGAGGTTCGAATCCCCACTCCGCCATAGAGCCTTGCTGGGTGACCTGGGGCCAGTGACTCACCGTTAGCTCAGCCTACCTCACAGGGTTGTTGTGAAGATAAACTGGAAGAGATGGGAGTGAGGCTGTGAGCCAAGGACAGGCTCTGATCAGCAGGCTGAGTGGCGATAAAGAAACGGAGCAAAGGCTTCTGATGCCGCCAGCCGCTTCCTTCTCCTCCTGCCACTCAGATCAGGACAACCTCGCAAGGCTGTTGTGTTGATTCGTCTTTGCTCCTGCAAAGAGGGATTTCTGCCTGCCAAGCAGCAGTCAGACGCTCAGGAAGGGCCCCCGGTGACATCAAAAAAGAAAAGGAGGTCTACTTGGGAGTAAGTCCTCGCTGGGTTGGGGGGGGGGGGAGGGAGGTCTCACTTGCGAGCAAGCCGCCCGAAGCTGCAGAAGTTATTCAAAGTCCTGAAAAGTGTCTCGAAAAAAATTGAAATATTTGAAAAACTCAGAAGAAACCACCGTGAAATTGTCGGAGGGCGGCGAAGCGACGCTTCGCCTCGGCCGACGCCGTCTCCATAGCAACGGCCGGAAGCAGGAAGCCGACTCTGCCGGAAGCGGAAGCGGCGCGTCCGCGGTCCCCATGCCCCGCCCGCCCGCCCGCCGCTCTCCGGGTTCCGAGGCCTCAGGAGCCTCCGTCGCCGCGCACTGCCTGAGCCCGGTAGGTACCGTGGTCGGGGCCGAGACTTCGGCTGGGCGGGTGGGCCGACCGACCTGCGGGACGCGTGTGAATAAGCCCGAACGCGTGTCCGCACAGGAGCCCTTTCCTTCTCCTGCCGCCGCGGGTCGCGTGTGCCGAAAGGGGCCGCTCGCTCGTCGGCTGCGCCGGATCCCCCTTTTCCCTTTTTTCTTCCTTCCAGGAGCTCGGGCCCATGTGCTTGTATGGTCTCCCGACAACCTTGTGAGGTAGGCCGGGTTGCGTGAGGACCGCCCCTGCCACGCTGGCGCACGTGTTGGGAGCCCAGATTCCCGCTCAAAGGGTCTCTTGGCCGCAGTTCTTCAGAAGAGGGGTCGCCACCGGTCAGGGGCGGATTCCCCATGAAGCAGACGAAGGCACGTGCTTGGGGACCCCAGGGCCAAAGGGGGCACCACAAAGTTGGGGGGAAGGGTGCACAACAGGGAGGTCTTTCTCACAACTGAAATGTGTAAAAAAACCCAAATAGCTCAGTTATGCGTCAAGGAAGACTCAACTCACTGTGTATATTAACAATTGAAGCAGACATTCTGAGAGGTATTAATTTCGAGGATGTTATCAGTGATTTTGTGAAAATGAAATACAGAAAAATGCCTTTCGGGTCACGAGTATTGGAACTTTGATACATTTAATTTGTGAAATATTAAAAATAGATGTTGTATTGCATTTTTGCAGAACTTTACGTAGCCCAAGTTAGTTTGTACAGTGTATCGTGTTATCCTATGAATAAATTTTTGTATTGCTACAACCTGTATTCTCTATTTGGTCAGACAGGTCAACCGCTAAAATGGACTAGGGGTCAGTGTGGAAGGGAGGGGGGGCACCAAAATTGGTCAGTGCTGAAGGCACCCGTGAGCCTTCATCCGCCCCTGCCACCAGTGTTCCCTCTAAGCTGAGTTAGTGTCAGCCAGCTCACAGTTTTTATAGCCTCCAGCTCACACAATGTCAGGTTCCACAGCCAACAACTGAGTACAAGTGTATTGGAAAGGTTATACTTTATTAAAGAGCTGTATTTATTTATTTAAATTTATAACCCGCCCTCCCCGCGAACAGGCTCAGGGCGGCATACAGATGGGGCCAATGCCCAATACATAAATCATTAAAACTGCATTTTAAAAACATTCAGTATAACATAGGTGCTCTCCACAATAACTAACAAGGGAACAGATGACGTCATCAGGATGGTATCCTTAGTGGCCACAGCTCCATGCAGTACCACCATTTTAGCGCTCACGGCGAGTTGGTAATAAAGGGCTAGGACAGATAGTAATAGTCGTAGACAGATGGTAACAGTCGTGGCGGCTCCTCAAACGCCTGGCGGAAGAGCTCCGTCTTGCAGGCCCTGCGGAACTGTGCAAGGTAGGAGCCCCCACCGAAAAAGCCCTAGCCCTAGTCGCCGCTAGTCTGGCCTCTTTGGGACCTGGAACCACCAGGAGATGTTTAGTCCCGGACCGTAGTGCTTGTTGGGGAACAAATGGGGAGAGGCGGTCCCGTAGGTATGTCCTAGAGCTATAGAGCTATAAGAGCTATTCCCATCATCATCTGTGGGATGAAGGGAATACAGCAGTCCTGGCAAGCTAGCACCCCACCCCCAACCCTTATGGCAGCATAGCTGAGACACATTTTTGTCTCTGCTCAGGAAGGAGGGCTCCAGAGCAAACTCATTAATGCAGCAGCCAAATCCCTCGCTCACAACGTTAATGCCAGCAGCTCACAAAGCAGAATTTTTGCTCACAGGACTCCACAGCTTAGAGGGAGTAGTATTTCCTTTTGTCTGTCCTGAACTTACTGCCCGTCAGTTTCATTGGATGCCTTCAAGTTATACTATTTTGGGAGAGGGAGAAAAAAAAAATCTCTTTGTCAACTCTTTTCCACCCCAGGCACAATTTGATAAATTGTTAAAATTTGATGCCCCCCCCTCCCCCAGTCATCTCTTTTTTTAAACTGAAAAGTCTCAGACTCTTTAGCATTTCCTCGTACGGAAGGTGCTCCAACCCCCTTATCATCTTGGTTGCCCTCTTCTGGACTTTTTCCTGCTCCCGACTTTTTCAGCTTCACACCCTGTTAAAATGGGTGGATTATTTAAGAACATAAGAGAAGCCAATGTTGGGTCAGGCCAATGGCCCGTCTAGTCCAATACTCTGTCACACAGTGGCCAAAAGACCAGGTGCCATCAGGAGGTCCAGCAGTGGGGCCAGGACACTAGAATCCCTCCCCCTGTTGCCCCCCCCCCCAGCACCAAGGATACAGAGCATCACTTGCCCCAGACGGAGAGTTCCTATCTATACCTTGTGGCTAATAGCCACTGATGGATCTCTGCTCCATATGCTTATCTAATTCCCTCTTGAAGCCGTCCATGCGGGGACTTCCGGTGGCGGGAAAAAGAAGATGGCTGCTTAGTCTTTCTTCTCCCGCAAACCCTACCTCTCACCGACCCCCATATCGACCTTAAAGAATAATTACACTACTATTTTTATGGAGACGAACAACCGAACAAACGCACAACAAAACCTGAAGAAATTAAAAACGCTGACAACTGAAACGGAGACAAAAACTCCAACGCAAGCCTTGGGCCCGCGGACGCAGCGACTACCCAAAATGGCGACGGAAAGTTCCGCAGCTGAAGCCCCGGTACCAGTTACATCGGCCGATTTAACTGCTGCTCTAATCAAGATCGAACAGACGTTCACAGACCACATCGCAACGCTGTTTAAACCTCTATACGACCGGCTGGAGAGCACTGAAAAAAACTTGAAAGAAGCCGTCCATGCTTGTAGCCGCCACCACCTCCTGTGGCAGTGAATACCAGAATGGTAGCAATTAGTCTGTTACCTACTTCTGTACAGTTACTTAAAAGTGAAAAATCTTGGTATACCTTAAAAGATAAGCATGAGCTTTACAGGTAGAACTATGGTTTGTTCAAAAGTGACTAATTGGCATTCACTGGGCTTGCAGTGGCTTGTTTCTTTGAGTTTGGCTCCCTTTCTTCACTTCAGCAGCACGATAAGGGAAATCAGCATTTGCAAAGAAGGTGTGAAGAGATTTCTTCCAGGGATCCCTGATTAGCTGTGGGTAACGAGGGTGATCTAGTTTTAAAAAGGCAGCTGTGAATGATGAATCCGAGAAACAGTATTATTTTATCTTTGGTATTTTGACTCCAATTGCATACCCTGTTCTTTACATGTAAGGTTGTTGCTTTTGAAAGTCGGGAATGTAAAAGGCTACTCCCAGCATAGATACTGCTTGCTGCCTAATGTCCCCCCCCCCCCCCTGCAGACAAGATGGTGCTCTGAGAATTGGTGGTGAATTTTGTCATTGCTTTAGATAGGATTTCTTCAGATTTCTTCTTCAGACAGCCATTGAATCGTTTTCCTCCTCTGGCTCCTAACAGGAATATTTTCCAATTTAGGCAATAGCTTGTGCTGTCATTTACTGATCTTACTGGATGTTTGTTTTTGTTATTATCTAAGGTCGAAGTATGTCCCGGGTCCCTTTGGGGAAGGTCCTCCTGCGAAATGTCATTCGTCACACTGATGCACATAACAAGGTACGGAGCAGAGTGCCTCACTGTCTAGGCTGTCCACAATTCGTGTTTCATACTTGGGCACCAATCCTAGACTACCTGAAGTCGCAAGCTGTGATTCCCGCTACGGCTGATAATTTGGACCTGATAAATCTCTGATTAGCCTCATGTTAGGTCTACAGTCTGTTCTGTGGAGTGTAGTTATAGTAATTTATTCAGTTAGATCCTTGTTGTTTTATAAAGTTGCTTATATGAACCTTTTTTTAATTATGGGGGGGTGAGGAGAACCCGGGGGATTGTTGAAGTTATTTTTAATGTAAATTTTTCATATTTTTAAATAATTAAAAAAAAAACTTTTTTAAAAAAAGGCTGTCCACAATTCTGTCTAGGCTGCCTATCGAATTCCGGATCCATTTCAAGGTGCTGGTGCTTACCTTCAAAGCCCTATACCGCCAGGGGCCAGCATACCTACGGGACCGCCTCTCCCCATATGAGCCCATTCCATTCCATTCATTTTTATTGCTCATAGACCCATAAGTCATAAGCAAAGAGCCAGTTTGGTGTAGTAGTTAAGTGCGCAGACTCAAATCTGGGGAAAAAAACGGGTTTGATTCCCCACTCCTCCACTTGCACCCGGCTGGATGACCTTGGGCAAGCCATAGTTCTGGCACAGCTGTCCTTGAAAAAGAGCAGTTTCTCTCAGAGCTCTCTCAGCCCCGCCTACCTCACGATGTCTGTTGTGGGGAGGGGAAGGGAAAGGAGATTGCAAGCCGCTCTGAGACTCCTTTGGGTAGTGAAGAGCGGGGTATAAATCCAATCTCTTCTCTTCTTCTTCAAATAGACAGGGTATAATACAAAATACAACATATATACATACAGTACATTACAATTACAGTTACAAGTTCACAAAATTAATCAATTTGGTTACCAAATATATATTAACTGCCTAAAAGAGTCAATTCATTTAATACTACCCAGGGTTACAGATAAAAACCTTGCCACTGCCAGCGTCACATTTGGATCAGTATCAGCTAAGAGATTAGCTACGAGTTCCTGATAAGTAGCAGGGCTCCATTTTTGAATATACACTGAGATCCATCTGTCACGAGCCATATCGTATTTTCTGCAATCAATGAAAAAGTGCCAAATTGTATCCAAATCACCTGAATTACAATTACAAAGTCATTCTGAAAAAGGAGTCCCTAGGAATCTGCTCGCTAATTCCCCAAGAGTCAAAACATTTAATCTTGCCTTGGAAAACAATATTCTATATTGGGGACCATCAAAGATTTACAGCAAGAGGACAAAGATTCCGGAATTGGAAGACCTAAATAATACAAAGAACAAACCAGTCGAGCTCGGCAACTTGTGCTCCATTTATCTAAGTGTAAAACACTAAATTTAATTTGCTTTCGCGCAGAAGGTTATTTGTGGGTTGTTAAGTTCTGAAGTCTGTGAGAGAAGCCGTCTGTGTTGAAACAGTTATAAGCTGAAGTTGAATGTATAAGAAACAGTAAACTTATATGGCCTAAGGAAAATATTGTTACAAAGTGACATGCCCAGATCCCTGTCAGTAAGAGGGAAAAGTGTGGGCTACACCAAGCAGTTGTTCAGTATTTAAGCCTTTCTGGTTACAATGAGTTAATCTTTTATTTGTGAATTACTTCAATAAATCCTCTTTCATTTAAAAATACCCACTCTGAAAGAAATTCTTCCCAGGAAACACATAGTACCTCGAACGCCTAAAACCCTCGACATACCTACCCAGAAATAGAGAAATTTCTTGGTGGCAGCCGTATATATAGAGTAAAAACAAAACAGAAAGAACATTTTAAAGTAAACCCAGACCTCCGCAGTTAAGGGGTCGTCACAATGCCAAATCGTGTCCAAATCACCTGAATTACAATTACAAAGTCGTTCTGACTAAGGAGTCCCTTGGAATCTGCCCGCCCCGTATGAGCCTCATAGAGCACTAAGGTCCACCAACCAACATCTTTTGGTGGTCCCTGGCCCCAGGGACGTCCGACTTGCATCAACCAGGGCCAGGTCTTTTTCGGCCCTGGCCCCTGCCTGGCGGAATGAGCTCCCAAGTGAGATCAGGACCCTGCGGGATTTATTACAATTCCGCGGGGCCTGTAAGACGGAGCTCTTCCGCCAGGACTTGAGACTCTAAATTTTAAAGATCTTCAATCTAAAAACCTAATTTTAATGTTATCAACCACTGAGGTATCTGGCTTTTACTAGAGTTGTATGACACATATGAATTATGTTATTTTATATTGTGTTTTTAAATGGTTTTAGTTGTGTTGTATCTTTTACTTTTGGAACCCACCCTGAGCCCGTTAAAGGGCGGGCGGGCTATAAATCCAATAAATAAATAAAACATTCAGCTGAGATTTGATGTGCACCATTCCTATAGAAATGTTGCTTTGAGTGCATTTCTTAATGTTTCTCAGATTCAGGAAGAGTCAGAAATGTGGAAAATACGAGAGATGGAAAAGCAGACAGAAGAGGTGTATCGGGGCAAGCAGAAGAGTTTGCTTTCCAATTCTTCCAGGTGAGATTTTGTTCCACTTCGCCTTTAATTGCCTTTCTCTGCTTTCAGGTATTACCAGATCTTTCTCTCTAGCAGCAGAATGGAAATTCCTATTTTCCCCTCTTTGGGCCTTGACTCTTGCTTCTTTGTTAGGGCTACATACCCTGCTCAGAGGGCTATGCCTGAACCATTCAGATTTTGAGAGTCAGGGAAAGAGAATTTGTTTTCTCCTTTCCAGTCAGTCTTCGGGCCTTTTAGTGGCTCAACACATTCCACAGCTAGGATAGTTCTTGAGACCAACAGGAAGGGAAGAAGAGAAGAGATTGGATTTACACCCCGCCCTTCACTACCCAAAGGAGTCTCAGAGCGGCTTACAAACTCCTTTCCCTTCCCCACCCCACAACGGAGGTAGGTGGGACTGAGAGAGCTCTGACAGAAACTGCTCTTTTTCAAGAACAGCTCTGACAGAACTATGGCTTGCCCAAGGTCATCCAGCAGCTGCGAGTGGAGGAGTGGGGAATCAAACCCGGTTCTCCCAGATCAGAGTCTGCGCACTTAACCACGACACCAAACTGGCATGTAAAATGTGCTTCTGTTTTTGTAAGTAAAATTTCTTTCTCTTGTTACCAATTTGTTTGAACAGCATTTTCTCCTCTAGCCATAGTTCTCTCCCCATATGAGCCCATTCCATTCCATTCATTTTTATTGCTCATAGACCCATAAGTCATAAGCAAAGAGCCAGTTTGGTGTTGTGGTTAAGTGCGCGGACTCTAATCTGGGAGAAACGGGTTTGATTCCCCGTTCCTCCACTTGCACCCGGCTGGATGACCTTGGACAAGCCATAGTCCTGGCACAGCTGTCCTTGAAAAAGAGCAGTTTCTGTCAAGAGCTCTCTCAGCCCACCAACCTCACAAGGTGTCTGTTGTGGGGAGGGGAAGGGGAAGGAGTTTGTAAGCTGCTCTGAGACTCCTTTGAGTAGTGAAGGGCGGGGTATAAATCCAATTTCCTCTTCTTCTTGTTCTTCTACATGACGTATTCATGTAGGTACATTTAAGTTATTGTGAAGAGATTAAGTTCAAAAAGTTTAACTTGCTACACCTCCAAGCCCAGGAGAGCGAGAGAAAGAGTGAGAGAGAGAATTCTCGTAACCCTTTCCCTGCCTGATCCTCTTGCACGCAGAGTTACATTATCTAACGAAACCTCAGGCCTCAACCGTGAAGTCGTTATCGTGGAATATAGCTGGATGGGGTAGTAAGAAATCGGATCATGACTTTTGCTCCTATCTAAAGCAATTCAAGATAATTTTTCTCCAAGAAACTTGGACAGAATCTACAATCTTCCTCGAAGGATTCTCAACACACTTCCTACCCGGGTTCAAGAGCAATCCTCGGGTTCATTTCCAAGCCTTTTGTTTCCCCAAAATTCCAAATTTAAATTGTCGGAATTACCTGCTTGTAACCCTATTGCCCATGCTTTTCATTTTAGCCTTCAGGATTTTGTTTTTATTGCTGTTAATGTCTATTTACCTCCTATGCCTGATAAACCGTCCCTATGTTCTCTTTGGGACCGTTTGGCTTCATATCTTGGACAATTAGAACTTGGTGATTTTAATGCCAGAATCGGTAAAAACAACCTTGACCTTCTGGCTGCTTTGAACTTAGAATATCTAACACAGGGCAACCCTTGCTAAGAAACCGATTGATGTCTCTGTGTTTCGGAGAAGGCAAGCGGGGAATTGTGCTTAGAACTTGGTCTCTTTTGGCTTCCTTCCCAACATTGGCAGAGTTGTTTCTTGCCTTTGGCATGTAGTTCCTTCCACAGAACACTAATTTCCTTTGCAGTCCTATTTTAAAAGTTTCTCGCATTATCTCTGCACAGTAGCCGGATGCGTAGTGATGGCTTTGATGAGGACAGCCAGCACCACGACTGGAAGGTGAGGAATGTTGCTCCTGTCTCAGTGACGACAGAAGATGACCTCCGCCACGCCCGATACTGGAACAAGAAACTCTACGAATGTGAAGCCAGCATGCCGGACAGGTCGGGAAGCTGCTGTTCCTAGGGTATCTACAGCACCATCGCAGGATCAGGCCTCTTATAGACCAAACTAAGTTAAACAGGAAGGTCCCTGCCTCACAGAACGTACAGTCTAAATGTCAGTTTTGATCGGGGAAATGCAGGCCGGGGGAGGAAAGACGAAGGCCAGGATGACAAGGAATAAATGTATCCGTTTATTTATGTTACTGATCGTCCGCCTTTCTCACAGGAGCTCAAGGCGGCTTACACAGAGCAAGTCAGTACAGTCAACAAAATGGGACATTCAGTAACCTAGGACTGTAGAAGTCTGGAACAATGCTCCCTCTAAGCTGTGGAGTCTTCTGAGCCAAAATTCTACTTTGTGAGCTGCTGGCATTAGAGTTGTGAGCGAGCGATTTGGCTGCTGCATAAATCAGTTTGCTCTGGAGCCCTCCTTCCTGAGCGGAGGCAAAAACGTGAGCCAGAGGCTAAAAAACGGTGAGCTAGCTCACACTAACTCAGCTTAGAGGGAACACTCTGGAACCAACCAGAAAGAACTGAAGCGTAGCACAAGTATGAACAGGACACGTTAAGCCATGCAAAAATTTCACAATAGGATCCTACTGACAGAAAGCTGTACAGAGCAGTATAGACCACAGTTCCTAAGCATTTACCCAGTAGCAGTAGAAAAGAGCCAGAGTCCAGAAGCACCTTAAAGACTAACAAAATATGAGGCGGGGGAGGAGCTTTCGTGAGTCACTGCTCACCGCTTCCGATACAGTGACTCGCGAAAGCTCCTCCCCTGCCACAAATTCTGTTAGTCTATAAGGTGCTACTGGTCTCTTTTCTGCTACTACAGACAGGCTAACATGGCTACCCATCTTGATCTATCTTCATTCATCCAAGTGAGCTTGTGAACCATTTTGTACCGTGCAACCCTGTTATCTGCAGAAAAGCCCCAGTTTTTGCATAGTTTGCGGAAAGCCAGGAGAGTGGGAGCTTTCCTGACCTCCCCAGGTAGGCTGTTCCACAAGGTGGGGGCCACAATGGAGAAGGCCACGCGTACGAGCAGTTGTTGGCTTTGCCCATTTGCAGGGTGGCACCTGCAGAAGCCCCCGCTGAGGTGAATGAAGGTGTGGTGGGGGAGCACGGGGGGAGTGGTGGTCCTGCAGGTAACAGGGACAAAGGCTATGAATGGCTTTGCGTGCGATAGGTAAAGATAAAGGTTCCCTTGCTCGAAAGCCAGTCGAATCCGACTCTACGGTTGCGGTGCTCATCTCCGTTTCAAAGCCGAAGAGCCAGCGCTGTCCGAAGTAGTTTCCGTGGTCATGTGGCCGGCATACCTTAAACTGAGCCCAGCAAGAAACGGGCAGCCAGCGAAGCGTTTGCAGAATGGGAGTCGCGTGTATGCTGTCAAGTTCCCAATAATAGCCGAGCCGGGGCGTTCTGCACCAGCTGCAGTTTTCAAATTGATTTTTGAGGGAAGACCCACGTAAAGTGCATTGCAGTAGTCTTTGTTAATGTGAGCAGACGCAGTTAGATGTCATTTCAGCTGGAGATCAGAGGGTACACCAGGAACTGTTGTTATTTCCGTTGCTCTCTAAATTTGCAGTGTTTGATAAGACACTTTGCTGCTTGTCACCTTCCCAGCAAATCCGTAGAGACGCATTTATACCTACGATCCCCCTCTTCTGCCGCCAGAAGTGGTACAGCCCAGCAGGGACCAGGTCACGTGATTCCACGGATGGTGCAGCCTGGCTCGGTTTTTGTACCGCTTGTGCGTGAGACCATTTTTTCAGTGGCTTGTTGCTGTCTTTCAGGTGGGGCCACAGCGGCTACAAAGAATTGTATCCCGAAGAATTTGATACGGACAGGTAAAGCAAATAAGCGACTAAAGAAATCTTTTTCTTTCTTGCCTTTGAGTCATAGCTGACTTCTGGCGACCCTGTAGGGTTTTCAGGGCAAGAGACGTTCAGAGGCAGTTTGCCATTGCGCGGTCTGTCTCCGGGTTTTCGGGGGGGGGGGGGGGGGCTGTGTCTCCCTTCCAAATACTAACTGGGGCTGACCCTGCTAAGCTCCAAAGATCTGATGAGATCGGGCTATCCAGGGCTATCCAGGTCGAAGCAAAGGAATCTCATACCTGTGTTTAACGTTAGTATGGTGGATAGCCCCTAAGGTAGTCTTTTCCGTACGAAATGAAACATTCCTATGGAAGGGTGTATCATTTGAGAAGTGAGGGGGAGAGGCTGCTGGTGTTGGGTGGGGGACACTCAAATGGCCTCATGCCTTTCTCTGTCACTGGCGGTTTTGGCGCAGGCATTCAGGATCCGGGCCCTGTGGGAACTTATGCAGTTCCGCAGGGCCTGTAAGACGGAGCTCTTCCGCCAGCCCTGTTAAAGGGGGACTGGCCCGGCCTGGCAGAACAGCGTAGCAGGAGACCGTTTTGCCGAGAGAGCTGGCCATCAAATTCGGGTGGTTGTTCCCATCTTGGAAGATTAAATATAGGCTCAGCACCGTGTAAATAGGATGGTTTTATTGTGTTTTAAATATGTAGCTTATCATATGTTTTATTGTATTTTGCTTTGGCTTTGCCATATGTAAGCCGCCCTGAGCCGTTGGGAGGGCGGGGTATAAATCAAATAAATAAATTCTGTGCTACATGACGAGTTGTTGAGAACTGAGCCATGTCCGAAAGATGAATTGAATTAACTCGCAGTGCAGGAGTCTAAGCCCAAGGAGCACTCAGAAGTCTGAGCAGCATCATAACAAGGATTTAGAACAGGTGGGGCATGTGGCAAACAGCAGCAGCAGGTGGCGCCGTTTTGCTCTCTAGGATGGGCTTCTGCCTAGAGATGTGAAGGCCCGAAAAAAACCCGTTTCCCCCCCATTTTTCCCTTGAAGCCTTTTTTTTTCTGAAAAATTGAAAAAAGGAAAGAAAAAAATTGATTATGGAACATTTTATTTTAACATGATGAATAGAATATTTTAAGACAAGGTGTTCAAATATTTTCCAAATCATTTCTAAAAAATATGTATGGTATCAGATTGATCTAACCTCTGTGCACTGAGGACAAGCAAGTCCTAGGTTACAAACTGAACTCTCCGATGCAAGAACAAGATGCATTTCTTCCTTTAGGAGGTGCTGTTGTCACAAGAAAAGAAAAAGATTTCAGTTTTGTTTTTGCATGTGGGTGGGTATTCTGTTTGTAATAACTGTTTGGATACACTATATTTTTAATATGCTAGTTGTGATAATTTCATGCCAAATAAAAATGTCCATAGTCATATTTTATGTTCCTAAAGTAACAGAATGACTTTCAATTTGAAAAGGAAAAAAGAAGGGCTAATGTAGCATTTTTTTTCAATTTTTCCAAAAATTTCCATTTCCCTCCCAAAAAAACCCCGGATTTTTTCCGAGCTTCAAAATTTCCAGAAATTTTACATCTCTACTTCTGCCCAGTTCAGTTAGAACAGGGGTGGCCAAACTTGCTTAACGTAAGAGCCACATATAATAAACGTCAGATATTTGAGAGCCGCAAGTTGTTGTTTGTTGTTGTTCACTCGCACAGTCAAGTCTGACTCTTTGCGACCCCGTGGGCTGCATCACGCCAGGCCCTCCTGTCTTCCGTCGTGCCCCGGAGTTTGCTTAATTTCATGTTCGTTGCATCGCCGCAAGACATGACCAAATATTACATGTTTTGACTGGGAAATGTGCAAATTTGCTTTTTATTAACATTAAATGAGACTGCCAGAAATAATAACGAAAGCGGTAAAAGCAGATATTGATAATGATATTTGTTTGCTAATGATACTTAGCTTCCCCAGCCGCCCTGCCGGGAGCCGCACACTATGTGTAAAAGAGCCGTATGCGGCTCCCGAGCCACAATTTGGCCACCTGTCTCCTTTCCAGGTATCCGCTTGAAGTATCCCAAGCGCTGAGGCTGTTGGCATGGGAGAAGGCAACGCCTCTCGCTGCCTCTCTGACCTGCCTAGATCAGGAATGTTGAACTCATTTGTTATGAGGGCTGGATCTGACACAAACCAGACTTTGTTGGGCCGGGCCATTCATGTCATAAAATGTAATGCCAGGTACCGGAGATATAAACTTTATAAAGGACACAAACACAAAGATTTTCTTTTTACTTATAATAAAAACATGCCTAAAACATTAGCTCTGTAAGCTGCAAACCTACTTTTGATTCATTGACATTCACCGCAGAAATCTCATGCTCAGAGTTCTGAGTCTAGGACCAAGGTTAAAACATGGAATGGCTGAATGATTAAGTCTGGCAAAGCAAGCTATGATGCAGGAGCAGCAGAACTGGAAGCAGTAGATGGCCGGTTCTACTGCGGGCCTGATGAAAGCCCTCCGGGGGCCTAATCCGGCCCCCAGGCCACATGTTTGACACCCCTGGTCTAGATGTTGGCCGCACCACTGGAACTCAGCCTGCTCCTCGTGTGTCTGGCCAAGTGCAGCCCTCGCCTCTCTTCCCCTCCCCTTCCCTTTTGGTTTGCCAGCCCACCAGACGTTTCCCTTTTACACTCTCTGGCCCGCTCCTGCTTGAGAATGTAATTTTTCTCATTCAGTATGCTCAAAGCTTTTATTATTTTTATTTGCTAAACAGTGATCAACGGGAGCGAAGCGAACAGAATTCCCTAAACGGAAAAAGGAAATCTCAGCCCAGGAGGCGGTCCTCTCCGGAGCCGCACAAAAAGAAAAAGGCCAAAAAGTCGCACAAGAAGAAGCGGAAGAAGAAGTCGCACAAGAAGCGGAAGAAGAAGAAAAGGGAGCCGCCGGGCACGGCCTCAGACTCTTCCCAGGGATCTGACTGTTTGGAGGGAGGCGCTTTGGGCTCAGGGAAGCAGAGGCGGCAGCGCCACAAGAAGGCCAAGAAGAACCCGGCCAAGCCGCCAACCTCCTCCTCAGGGCAGGACAGTGACTCCAGCGGCTCCGAGGACAGCGAGCTGAAGGGAAAGCCGGAGAAGCAGCCGAAGAAGAAACGGAGGAAACGCTGTGCTTCCACCTCGGAGAAAGGTGGCGAAGGAGTGCCGGAGAAACGCAGCAAGAGGAAAAACTGGAAAGTGGCGGCTGATGAGAATTCAGAGGACAGTTCCGATGAGGATTGATGAAAAGGGAGCAGCTTGCGCGTGTGCTTCTTCTGCGAGAGGACAGGGCCGTCTTCCAAATGCCGTCCTTGTGGAGTCAACCGAGGTCCAAAGGGGCTCTGCAGACCTTGGTATCTCGCAGGGGGCAGCCTTCTGTCTCCCCCTGGCCTGAAAGGAGCCGTGGAAAGAAAGCGGCTCCTGCCCAGGGCGCATTTGCCCACCCCCGGATTCCAGCCAAATCACCGTGTATTCATGATGACTATGCGAACCCTTAATGATCAAGCGATACTCTTGAGAGCGGCTCAGGAGGGAACTTGGCGGCTTTAGGGCCCCTGTCCGTTTTTGTTTTGTTTTGTTTTGTTTTGTTTTAAAAATCTAACTATTTTTAATGGCCAATATGTAAAAAAAAATCTAATTGCAATAAATAATGGAGAAACACCACAAACTCCTCCAGCCATCAGTGAGGCGCCACCATCGAGCTGAGCCGCAAGTGGCCGCGTTTCCCAGGCATCCCTCTTGCCTGAGCATACAGTGGTAGATAGAATCATAGAGCTGGAAGGAGCCAGACTGGCCATCTTATCTAGTCCCACCCACCCTTGCTCAATGCAGGATCCTCCTAAAGGGGACAGCAGGGAAAAGTGTTCCCTCTAAGCTGTGGAATCTTGTGAGCAGAAATTCTACTTTGCGAGCTACCGGCATTAAAGCTGTGAGCGAGCGATTGGGCTCCTGCATAAATTAGCCTGCTCTGGAGCCCTCCTTCCTGAGCTAAGACAAAAAAACTGAGCTGGAGGCTAAAAAACTGTGAGCTGGCTCACACTAGCTCAGCTTAGAGGGAACACTGAGAGGTGTGGCTAACCCTGGCTTTGATTAAGGGGTCCTACTCTGGTGGGTGGAGACTGATCGAAACACATGCAGTTCTGAGCTTTGGGGATAACGGAAGGTCGTAGCATTGTAGCTCTGCAAGCATATCGACAGTATGTTCTTTACTGAGAACTTTGAAGAAAGGAAAAAGAACTGTGACAATTTAGCGCCTGGTAATATATTCATAAATCATAATATACAATAACAGAAAATAAGTAATATATATAGTGAATGTAGACGGTGGTCTCCGGAATGGTGTGCCGTTTCGACAATGATCTTCTTCTGAACAAGGATTCATTTCTCTTGGTGACGTATTGAAAATATACTGTTGACTCACTTCATCATAAAGCTATGCTTACGGCTATGTACTTCAGTGGGCTATAATTGCTGAATGCCTGCCCATTGAAGAACATAGCCATAAGCATAGCTTTATGATGAAGTGAATCAACAGTATATTTTCAATACGTCACCAAGAGAAATGAATTGTTGAAAGACAGTTTATGTACGCATCCTTGTTCAGAAGAAGATCATTGTCGAAACGGCACACCATTCCGGAGACCACCGTCTACACTCACTATATATATTACTTATTTTCTGTTATTGTATATTATGATTTATGAATATATTAACAAGCGCTAAATTGTCACAGTTCTTTTTCCTTTTTTTCATTGGTCTTATTACTGTGCCCATTCTTGTAACTATTCTTTACTGAGAACTGGCCAGTGTTGAAGCTCTCCTTTCTTCTCTCTGGGTCTAAGCAATCTCTGACTGGCAGACATTCCACTTCCGAGGCAGTTCTGGGATGGAAGGGAAGAGAGGGCCAGGCAGGGTATAATTAATGTTTATGCAATTAAGGAGAACAGCACTTTTTGGCTGTTCTCTCACCCCCACAAGTAGCACTAAAGAGCCCGTTTGGTGTAGTGGTTAAGTGAGTGGACTCTAATCTAGGAGGACCGGGTTTGATTCCCCACTCTTCCACTCACAGCTGCTGGATGACCTTGGGCAAACCATAGTTCTGTCAGAGCTGTTATCAAGGACAGTCCTCGAAAGAGCTCTCTCAGCCCCACCTACCTCACAGGGTGTGGGGAGGGGAAGGAGACTGTAAGCCGCTCTGAGACCCCGAGTGAAGGGTGGGGTATAGATCGAATCTCCTCTTCTTCTTAAGAAATTGAAATGCAGCCTTCAAAGGATTTGGAGGCATGTTTAATGAGGCTTTCCGTTCCGTGCGCCTTGGTGTTTAGTCATGCCGGCCACATGACCACGGAAACGTCTTCGGACAGCGCTGGCTCTTCGGCTTTGAAACGGAGATGAGCAGCACCGCAACCCGAGTTGGATTCGACTGGCTTTCGAGCGAGGGAACCTTTATCTTTTAATGAGGCTTAGCTTAGGGCTGCCGACCTCCAGGTGGGGCCTGGAGATCTCCTGGAACTGCAGCTGATATCTTGACCGCAGAGATGAGTTCCCCTGTAGAAAAGGGCTGCTTCAGAGGGTAGAGTGTGGCCTCACATCCCAGCTGAACCCCCCTTCCCCAGACTCCACCCTCCTCAGGTGCTGCTCCTGGGAAGTTACGTGGATGGAGCTGGCAACCATAATTTGGCTCGGGTGTTTTTTTTTTATTGTGTACTGTAGAGGATAGTATGGAAGGCTTCTGTTTGAGTCCAGTGACGCCTTTAAGACCAAAGTGCACGGACTCTAATCTGGGAGAACTGGGTTTGATTCCACAGTCCTCCACTTGTACCTGCTGGATGACCTTGGGCAAGCCATAGTTCTGTCAGAGCTGTTCTTGAAAAAGAGCAGTTTCTGTCAGAGCTCTCTCAGCCCCACCTACCTCACAGGGTGTCTCTTGTGGGGAGGGGAAGGAGTTTGTAAGCCGCTCTGAGACACCTTTGGGTAGTGAAGGGCGGGGTATAAATCCAATCTCTTCTCCTCTTCTTTAATTCTGGGCATAAGCGTTCGTGTGCACGCACACGTCTTCAGATAGTATGGAAGGCTGTAATCCAAAAAGACGGCCACACCAGTCACCTCAGCGTGCTCTCCAAGCTACAATTCCCAGAGCGCTCTAGGGGGCAACATAACGGATGCATGTAATTCTCTTCATGTTAACTCAGGATAACAGAGCTGTTTAGACTGGGGGCTCCATTCTGGACCTCGTTTACCCTCCCTGGCTCCTATTTACTTGCCCCTGCCCAACCCTTCCTGCTGGACTTCTGCTTTACCAGCTGGGCCCCCTCGTCCGGCCTCACCTCCAGCACAAGCCCACTTGCTTGCTCTTATATCCACGTTATATCCCAGAGCCAGGAGGCAACATCAGGGGAAGGCCTCGGCCTCTACGACCTGTTGTTGGACATCCAGAGGAGCTGGTTGGCCCCTGTGTGAGACTGAATGCTGGACAAGATGGAGTACTGGTCTGATCCAGCAGGGCTCTTCTTAGGTTCTTATCAGGGGAAGGCCTCGGCCGTTGTGCCCTGTTTTTGGCCCTCCAGAGGAGCTGGTTGGCCCCTGTGTGAGACAGGAGGCTAGACGAGATGGACCCTCACTGGTCTGATCCAGCAGGGCTCTTCTGATGTTCTTCTCAGGGGAAGGCCTCGGTCTCTCTGCCCGGTTGTTGGCTCCCCAGGGGAACTGGAATGGCCACTGTGTGAGACAGGATGCTGGACAAGATGGACCCTCCCTGGTCTGATCCAGCAGGGCTCTTCTGATGTTCTTCTCAGGGGAAGGCCTCGGCCTCTCTGCCCTGTTGTTGGCCCTCCAGAGGAACTGGTTGGCCCCTGTATGAGACGGGAGGCTGGACTAGCGGGACCCTCCCTGGTCTGATCCAGCAGGGCTCTTCTGATGTTCTTCTCAGGGGAAGGCCTCGGCCTCTCTGCCCTGTTGTTGGCCCTCCAGAGGAACTGGTTGGCCCCTGTATGAGACGGGAGGCTGGACTAGCGGGACCCTCCCTGGTCTGATCCAGCAGGGCTCTTCTGATGTTCTTCTCAGGGGAAGGCCTCGGCCTCTCTGCCCTGTTGTTGGCCCTCCAGAGGAACTGGTTGGCCCCTGTATGAGACGGGAGGCTGGACTAGCGGGACCCTCCCTGGTCTGATCCAGCAGGGCTCTTCTGATGTTCTTCTCAGGGGAAGGCCTCGGCCTCTCTGCCCTGTTGTTGGCCCTCCAGAGGAACTGGTTGGCCCCTGTATGAGACGGGAGGCTGGACTAGCGGGACCCTCCCTGGTCTGATCCAGCAGGGCTCTTCTGATGTTCTTCTCAGGGGAAGGCCTCGGCCTCTCTGCCCTGTTGTTGGCCCTCCAGAGGAACTGGTTGGCCCCTGTATGAGACGGGAGGCTGGACTAGCGGGACCCTCCCTGGTCTGATCCAGCAGGGCTCTTCTCATGTTATGTTGCGGACCCTGAGTCACAACTGACTCATGGCAACTCTATGAAATTCCACTTCACAGGGTTTTCAAGGCCAGAGATGTTCAGAGGTGGTTTGCCTTTGCCCCCCTCTGCATAGCAGCCCAAATCTTCCTTGGTGGTCTCCCGCCCAAGTACCAACCCTGCTTCACTTCCAAGCTCTGATGAGATTAGGCTACTCTGGGCTATTCTGTTCTGCAGAACAGCCAGATTTGAGTGCACAAGCCCTTGAGGAAGGGAATTTTGACTCTCAATAGGTCATACCCCCGAAATCTCATTGGTCTCTCTGATGCTACTGGGCTTGAATGTAGCTGCTCTGGGCTATTAAGGCTGCTATGATGCAAGATGTACTGGACAGAATAATTGTTATGCATTTACAAAGACACTTGATAAGGAATTGGTTTTAATGGAAACTAGTACACCTGTACAACACACTCAGTGCCAGAACATGGCATGCTACATCAGAATGGTTGTGTGTGGTACATTTTGTGAATACAAACAATTTTAATTTCAAATTGCAGTTTTGAGTGGTATGGCCAATTTTGAGATCGGGAGGGGCTACACAGATGACTGAGTAGTAACCCAACGCGGGAGCCAACAGGCCCCTCCTTCACTTTCAGGCTCGCCCGTGAAACATGTTTTCCATTCATTCTCTGAAACCACTTGTATTTTAAAGCAAGCCATTTGCCACCTGGAAAAATCTCATCGTGCAGACAAAGGAAACCAAAGCAACCAGTTTCCACTAGATCAAGTTGCTTGGGAAGGTTTTCGTGATTTATTAAACATCATGAAGGCCAGACGTTGCTCTCGCTGACCACGTTCAACATCTAGCAAGGGCCAGTTATAGTCTCATAATCGTGATAAGACCTTCCCATCAAGTAGAGCTTCTGATGTTGGTGGTCAGTGTCAACTTTGTTAATTAGGGAGGGCTCCGCAAAACTCCATGCAGTGCGGGACGGGGTCATCATCAATGCCCTCCTTTCTGTACTATCTGTGCAAAGCGATTGGTGACGGACAATGTTGTGTCTATGAAGCGGTTGACGCAGTTGGCCAGGCAAGTTTCAGTTCTAGAGTCCAGTTTGGCACCTGTTTTGTCAACGCATTTATCCCAGCAGACTTCCATGAAGTTGTGGACCTAGAGGGACACGGGGGGGGGGGGGGGGGGGAGGGGGGGGGGGGGGGGGGAAGAACACAAATATCTTTGGTCAGCAGCACCTCTTTCATAGTAATCAAGAGCAAAACAAAGTCTGGAAGCAGCTCTGTGACGATGGTTTGACATTCAGTGCTCCCAGGGATGAAGGGTTTTTCCCAGGCCGCCTAGTATAAGAGATGCGCTCCCAATTATGGGTGCAGCAAGAGCATGTGTGTAAATCAATCAAGAACCCTGGATTGGGCAGAAGCTAAAGAACTGCAACTTTCTGCAACAGTCGCTTTATGTGATCTGGTTAAGGGCCAGACATCAGGGTGGATCTCAGGAATGAGACTTCAGAGAAGGGCTTTAATTCTAGTGGCCTGGAAAAGACAGCATGTAGGTAGGACCTTTTAGGCCAGGGATTGCCAGTACAGTCAAGAACAAGCTTTCTGTAAACGGGAAGTTAAGCCACTCCAACCCCTTGACGGCTTGTGCTGATCTTCCCTGGCTTGAGGCCCTCTCTTCCATGAAACGGCCTAGCCTCCGTTGGAGCTGCTGCCGCCACCACCAACACCACCATACACTGTGGTACTGAATGTCACAGGTTCTTTTCCCCCTGCATCATGTTAGAAGAAGAAGAAGAAGAGATTGGATTTATACCCCACCCTTCACTTGGAGTCTCAGAGCGGCTTACAATCTCCTTTCCCTTCCCCCCCCCTCCCCACAACAGACACCCTGTGAGGTGGGTGGGGCTGAGAGAGCTCTTGACAGAAACGGCTCTTTTTCAAGGACAGCTGTGCCAGAACTTGTGACTGACCCAAGGTCACATCAGCAGGTGCAAGTGGAGGAGTGGGGAATCAAACCCGGTTCTCCCAGATTAGAGTCCGTGCACTCAACCACTACACCAAACTGGCTCTCCAGTTAGGGTGTCTTTCCTTTGGCCCATCAATTTCCCCACCTGCACTTCTCCTCCTGGGTACTCCCAGGATCCAGCCTGCTGTGAACACTTCCAAGGAGTAGCTGTGTCATTTGTACCAAAGTACGGTGGTGCCATAAAGGTGGTGGGTGTGTGGAAAATGCCGGCAAGTTGCAACCCCAGTCAGGGGATTCCAAGGCAAGGGAGGAGCAGAGGTGGTCTGCTTTTGCCTTCCTCGGCAGAGCCTTCCTTAGCAGTCTCCCTTCCAAGTACCGACCCTGCTTAGCTTCCAACTTATGGCCACCCCATCCAAGGGCTTCCAAGGCAAGGGAGGAGCAGAGGTGGTTTGCCAATTGCCTTCCTCTGCAGAGCCTTCCTTGGCGGTCTCCCAAGTACTGACCCTGCTTAGCTTCCAACATATGGCCACCCCAGCCAGGGGCTTCCAAGGCAAGGGAGGAGCAGAGGTGGTTTGCCAATTGCCTTCCTCTGCAGAGCCTTCCTTGGCGGTCTCCCAAGTACTGACCCTGCTTAGCTTCCAACGTATGGCCACCCCAGCCAGGGGCTTCCAAGGCAAGGGAGGAGCAGAGGTGGTCTGCCATGGCGTTCCTCTGCAGAGCCTTCCTTGGCGGTCTCCCTTCCAAGTACCAGCCCTGCTTGGCTTCCAACTTATGGCCACCCCAGCAACGGGCTTCCAAGGCAAGAAGAAGATGAAAAAGAGGAGGAGGAGGAGATTGGATTTATACCCCCCCTTCACTCAGAGTCTCAGAGCGGCTTACAAACTCCTCCCCTCCCCACAGCAGACACCCTGTGAGGCAGGTGGGGCTGAGAGAGCTCTTTCGAGAACTGCTCTGAGAGAACTTATGACTGACCCAAGGTCACACCAGCAGCTGCAAGTGGAGGAGTGGGGAATCAAACCCGGTTCTCCAAGATCAGAGTTCGCACACTTAACCACTTCACCATACTGGCTCCAGAAGAAGGGGAGGAGATTGGATTTATACCCCGCCCTTCACTCGGGAGCCTCAGAACGGCTTACAAACTCCTTTCCCTTCCCCTCCCCCACAGCAGACACCCTGTGAGGTAGGTGGGGCTGAGAGAGCTCTGAGAGAACTGCTCCTGAGAGAACAGCTCTGAGAGAACTTGTGACTGACCCAAGGTCACACCAGCAGCTGCATGTGGAGGAGTGGGGAATCAAACCCAGTTCTCCCAGATTAGAATCCACGCACTTAACCATGACACCAAACTGGCAAGGAAGGCGCAGGGATGGTCTGCCATGGCCTTCCTCTGCACGGCCTTCCTTGGCGGCCTCCCTTCCATCTTCTGAGTCTCCCAGATCTGAGGAGCGGGGGCCGCACCACGCCCCAGGGTTACCCACGTCTATTCCCAGGTGAGCCGGAGCCCCCTTCCTCGGCTGCGAGGGGAAGGCGGTCAGAGCCGACGTGGGGTAGCGCTGAGAGTGTCAGACTAAGATACGGGAGGAGGAGACCCGGGTTCGAATCCCGCTCTCTGCCACCGAGGCTCACTGGGTGGGCGACCTTGGGCCACTCACACCCCCCTCTCGGCCTAGCCTACCTCGCCGGGTTGTTGTGAAGGGAGAAAGATGATTGAAATCACATTCATTTTCCTCTACAGAATTGAAAAACAGAAGCGGGGGGGGGGGGTTCCGCCGTCCCACCTGGGCGGTGAATCGGGCCCGCTGCTCCTCGGCCGCCACCAGGCGCTGCAGCTCCGCGGCCTCGGCCTCCCCGCCCAGCTCCGCCATGCTCCTCTCCTCCTCCGGGGCTGGGCAACGGCCGGGCGCAGAGGGCCTCTCTAGGCACCGACCGGAAGCGCCTCCTGGCCCGGCCGAAGGCCAGGTGGGACCGGGGGGGGGGCAGGTCTGGCTCTGCATAGGGAGAGCTCTAAGGGAGGGTGAAGGGGGTTGGACACGATTCCATGAGGAGGGTGCCTGCCCCCCCCGCCTTGTGAGTCACGTGTACACCCACGCACCACCCCTGCAAGGTGGGACCAGGAGGCTCCTCGAGAGAGAGAGGGAGGAGAGGAGAGGAGTGTGCCCCCTCTCGCTTTGTAGAGGCAGAGCTCTTTTTGGTGTAGTGGTTAAGTGCAGGCGGACTCTAATCTGGGAGAACCGGGTTTGATTCCCCACTCCTCCACTTGCACCTGCTGGATGACCTTGGGCCAGTCACAAGCTCTGTCAGAGCTGTCCTTGAAAAAGAGCAGTTTCCGTCAGAGCATCAAGAGCGCTCTCAGCCCCGCGTACCTCACAGGGTGTCTGTTGTGGGGAGGGGAAGGGAAAGGAGTTTGTAAGCCGCTCTGAGACTCCTTTGGGTAGTGAAGGGCGGGGTATAAATCCAATCTCTTCTTCTTTTCTTCTTAAGGGAGGGTGGGATGAATTGGGGGGGGGCCCTCAGTGCGGATGATTCCTCCTGACCCCCCCCCGTTTTGTGTTAACCGAAATTTTCCTCTGCAGTCAGATAGAGTCCCTGTCCGTTATATTTCCCTTGTGTTTTCTGATGGCGCATGGGAGCTTTCCCAAGGCCAGTTTCGAAGGGGTGGTGGTGGTGTCAGTCCAGGGCACGTTTCTTTCTTTTAGTTATTAGTTAGAGAGCCTGTTTGGTGTCGTGGTTGAGTGCGCAGACTCTAATCTGGGAGGACCGGTTTTGATTCCCCACTCCTCCACTTGCAGCTGCTGGATGACCTTGGGCAAGTCGTAGTTCTGATAAGAGCTGTCCTTGAAAAAGAGTCGTTTCTGTCAGAGCTCTCTCAGCCCCACCGACCTCACAGGGTGTCTGTTGTGGGGAGGGGAAGGGAAAGGAGTTTGTCAGCCGCTCTGAGACTCCTTTCGGTAGTGAAGGGCGGGGTATATATCCAGGGGAGCTGATCTCTGTCAGCTGGAGATCAGTTGTAAAAGTGGGAGATCCCCAGGCCCCACGTGGAGGCTGGCAACCCTAAGCTAAATGGGGTCGGCCCTGGTGGATGGGAGCAAATCGCCTCTGTTAGTCTCTTGCCTTGAAAACCCTGCAGGGTCACCATAAGGCGGCTGTGATTTGACGGCACTTTCCACCACCACCACCCCAGGGAAAGCCATGAGTGCCATCTTGAGCTCCTTGGGGCAGGGTGGCTTTTATCTGCTTCAGCTTCCAGCACAAATGGTTAAGTGGTTAATGGTTAAGTTTGGTGTAGTGGTTAAGTGCGCGGACTCTAATCTGGGAGAACCGGGTTTGATTCCCCACTCTTCCACTTGCGCCTGCTGGATGACCTTGGGCAAGCCATAGTTCTGTCGGAGCTGTTCTTGAAAAAGGGCAGTTTCTGTCAGAGCTCTCTCAGCCCCACCCACCTCACAGGCAATGTTCCCTCTAAGCTGAGGAGTCTCGTGAGCAAAAATTCTACTTTGTGAGCTACTGGCATGAAAGTTGTGAGTGAGCAATTTGGCTACTGCATGGATTAGTTTGCTCTGGAGCCATCCTTCCTGAGCTGAGACAAAAATGTGTGAGCCGGAGGCTAAAAAAACTGTGAGCTAGCTCACGCTAACTCAGCTTAGAGGGAACACTGCTCACAGGGTGTCTGTGGTGGAGAGGGGGAAAGAAAGGAGTTTGTAAGCCCCTCTGAGACTCCCTTGGGTAGTGAAGGGTGGGGTATAAATCCAATCTCTTCTCTTCTTGTTATGCATTAGATTGCAGTTGCAGCCAAGGTTCCCCCCACCACCACCAAGAGTTCTGTGGCACCCGAAGGCTTTTCAGCTTCTCACTGTTGTATTGTCTTCAGTGTTGTTGCCCTTTTCCAGCCCGGGTTTCTTTATTGGGTCTCCTTTCCAGTTCTGAGGCGGGTGTGTAAATGATTTAAATTAATAGTGTTTCCAAATGCTGCATGGGGTGAGCAGATCCAAACCGGTTTCTTACCCAGGGAAGCCCTGCTCTCTCTCCCCCTGCCCCATATGTTTGTGTTTAGGACACCTCAAGGCTCTTTGCCCTGGTGTTTATGCACACTCTCCTTCCCCCGTTATTGGGGGACACAGTGCTTTAATGGACGTGGAGGGGTATTTGAGTGGGGGAAAGGGATGTCTCTCTCTCTATCTAGTACTGCTCATACGGCTATCACCTTAAGCAGCCACCTTAATTAGAACCAAAGAAAATATTTCAAAAGACCTTACTCAGTATTATTTCTCTTATATTTGATTATTGCGCCTGTGGATTTTGCCACTGAGAGGGTGACACGATCATTGGTATCCGAGAGTAGCCACGGCACCTGGGTTCGCACATTTAGCAGTTCCATTTCTTTAAATAAATGAAAAAGGATGTCCTTATTGTGGTCCTCCCCCACTGTATTTTCTGTGGGATAGAGAAGCTCTTCCTTTCCATATCACCTTGAGGGCCTTCCTAGCAGTGTTCCCTCTACGCTGAGTTAGTGTGAGCCAGCTCACAGTTTTTTAGCATCCGGCTCACACATTTTTGTCTTAGCTCAGGAAGGGATGGCTCCAGAGCAAACTAATTTATGCAGCAGCCAAATCGCTTGCTCACAACTTTAATGCTGGTAGCTCACAAAGCAGAATTTTTCCTCACAAGAATCCACAGCTTAGAGGAGGGAGCATTGCTTCCTAGGTGGGAGCTTCATTTAATTTAGAGCCAAAGGCTTGACTACTACGTGGAGGGGCAGCGTTGTCCTTTTGAAGATGACTCTTACTCTCCTCCCAGTCTAGAGGTCATCCCTGGGCTTCTGGGGCTGGGACATCAGGCACAGACTCTCTCTCTCTCTCATTGTAGATGCTTTGCATTTAATGGTTCTGTGAATTCCTTCTCCTTGGCTTTCTTTCCCCCCATTTCTTGTGTGTTTAACGTATAAGCCAGGGAACACACTGCAGCTTTACCGTTGGATGTTTGGGGAGGGCTGTTGTGCTTGCCTGTCATGGGCAGAGGCCAGTTTCCCTCCCCCTTCCCTTTTCTCCAGTGTCCCCTCTAAGCTGAGTTAGTGTGAGCTAGCTCACAGTTTTTTAGCCTCCGGCTCACACATTTTTGTCTTCGCTCAGGAAGGGATGGCTCCAGAGCAAACTAATTGATGCAGGAGCCAAATTGCTTGCTCACAATTTTAATGCCGGTAGCTCACAAAGTAGGATTTCTGCTCACAAGACTCAAAAGCTTAGCGGGAACATTGCTTTTCTCTATTGGGAATGCGAAGCGTCATCTGGCGGGTGTGTGCATGTGCAGACAACAGGCAGCCTTGTGTGGAGAGGGGCAGTACATGCCTGTGGGAGCCGCCTTGCAAAGGACAAGCAGATGACTTTCAGGAGCCAGTTATGAGCATGTCTAATCTTTGACAAGGAGGAATTGTACTATAGCTGCATGCAAAAGTCATCTGCTTGTAAACCGGATTGCCACACTGCAGTCATGAGAGCCGGCGGGGTGTAGAGTGGCGGACTCCAATCTGGAGAGAGAGCCGACTTTGATTCCCTGCTCTTCCTCCACATGAAGTCTGCTGGGTGACCTTGGGCCAGTCACCGTTCCCTCAGAACTCTCTCAGCCCCCACCTGCCTCACAAGGTGCCTGTCGTGGGGATAGGAAGGGAAGGAGATCGTAAGCTGCTTTGAGACTCCTTAAAGTAGACAAAGCAGGGTGTAAAAACCAACTCTTCTTCATTATGCAGTCTGACTAACCTTGCCACTAGCAGGTTGAGGATCTTGTGTTGCAGCTTGTTACATCCTGCATTAAGATATGGCCTGTTTGCAATTCCACTACCGTGGTGATTGTTACGATAATCAAAGTGTCCTTGTGTTACACTTCTGAACAGCAGAGAGATTATTCTTACCCTTACTGCATACACGAAGGAGCCTTAATACTGGACGTGCATATGTGCCTGCCTGCCTTGTACAACACGGAATAATGTGGGATTGCATACTGTGTGGTAGTTTGGAACACTTCCAAATAATGTGGGGTCCGGAAGTCATCCAATACTCTCTGTTTTGCAGAGATGGGGGTCAGTTTTGATAAGAATCCCGCCCACTTTAATTTGTAGGCTGTTTCACTCACGTATGAACAAGGAAACCCAAGGACTTCTGTTTCGTGTTTTGATATCAGGTGGTCCTTAGACGACACTACTGCACCTTCTTGAATTTTATTTATTTATTTACTTATTTATTTATTTATTTGTTTGTTTGGATTGACTAGGCTACCCTTCCCTAAAGGAGGGCTCAGGACAGCTTACAACAGGATAACGTACATTCACAATATAAAACCAACTTAAGCAGTCCAATACATGCTAGTGGATAAAAGCAGTGTATATACAATATATAAGATGGCGGACAAATCCTGGGGGGAGGAGTTATAAGGGATGGGGAATTTATTTATTTATATTTATTTATTTTTGGATTTATATCCCGCCCTCCCCGAAGGCTCAGGGCGGCTAACAAAGAGGCACGAGTGCCAAAGTTAAAACAGATAAAAGCAGAGTAAAACAATACAATACAAACCACTAAAATGTCGGTGCTCTAGATGTCACAGAATCATTAGTTGCAAGATGGGGTTCTGGAAAATGTTATTAATTCCAGACCAACGACATACCTCCTAGCAGCACAGCCATCCCATCTTCATCCAGGGACGTCTCGCACCCCATTTGATACCCGCACAATTGATGGTCGAGGTGCGATGATGGGGGGTAACGACGATGGAATGGTGGCGGTGGCTCCTACTCAAAAGCCTGGCGGAAGAGCTCCATCTTACAGGCCCTGCGGAATTCTGTGGGAGTGCCAAAAGAAGTCCTGTCACTGTCCTCCAGCGAAGGCCCGGCAGAACATCTCTGCCTTGCATGCCCTGCGGAAAGGTAACAGCTCCCACAGAACATGCATGTCTTCCGGCAGAGCGTTCCACCAGTCAGGGGCCAGGGCTGAGAAGGCCCTGGCTGGCCCTGGTCAAGGACAGTCGGACTTCTCTCAGGCCGGGGACCACCAGCAAGTTCTTATTTCCTGAGTGTAGTGCTCCTCCAGGTGCGAATTCGAATTCCTGGTGCGTATTGGCTTTCAGTCTCTGGATGCGAAACGTTATCTGCGCTGGATGAGACTTTATACGTTCTTGTTTCCTAAGGGCCTCGTATGCTTTCTTCCAAAGTCCTTTCCTTAACCTTGACATGGGTGGTACTTACTGCTCTAGCATTGTGAATGTGTTGGTTGGAATTGGGGAATCAGTGTGTCACTGTGCCATGGCTGACATGCGTCTGTTCTGTACACAGTTCTCCTGAAGAAGGCTCTCCTGGCTAGATCAGCCATCGTCTGCTCAGCATCTGAGGAACGCCATCCTCTGGCATGCAGAATCCACACGTCCCCCAGGAGTTTGGGTAAGTGTCCCAAGTTTATCCCATGATCTTATTTCACAGGACTGTGCCAATCTGCTGGGGTTTCCAGAATTGTTTGCACGCGCATTGGGATTCTGTGTGTCAGGATCAGTGCAAAAACGCTCTCCCTGGTTTCTGAGTGGCAATGCGATCGAGATCATACTTAACGGTTTGTGCTGGTAATGGGTTGGATCCAGTGTTCCCTCTAAGCTGATTTAGTGTGAGGTAGCTCACAGTTTTTTAGCCTACAGCTCACACATTTTTGCCGTAGCTCAGGAAGGACGGCTCCAGAGCAAACTCATTGATGCAGCAGCCAAATCGCTCGCTCACAGCTTTAATGCCAGTCGCTCACAAAGTAGAATTTTTGCTCACAAGGGTCCACCGCTTAGAGAGAGCATTGGTTGGATCTCGTATGATTTTCCTTAGGGACAAGTAGCTGACCGCCAAAACATGTTAGTTGCAGAAAACGCCAAACAAAAGTACTGCCATTAGCAAAATAAAAGTCATGGTATTCATCTCGATAAAATGCATTTAAATTTTTTGTTGTTTTAGGCTTTATTCCATTATTTCTTGAGAATGCATGTCTTTAGATGAATATACACATGAAGCTGCCTTATACTGAATCAGACCTTCGAGGTCAGTATTGTCTACTCACACTGGCAGTGGCTCTCCAGGGTCTTAAGCTCAGGTCTTTCACATCACCTGCTGTCTGAATCCTTTCACCTGGGGATGCCAGGAATTGAACCTGGCCACACAGATGCTCCACCACCAAGCCATGGCCCCTCCCTAATAAAATGCCACCACTCCCATCACAAAGTGACATTTCTAGTCCTCATGGGTGGTTGAGAATGTAGTGGGGGCGTGTAGGGCAGGTCAACATGTTGGGGAAAGGAGGGTGTCTTGGCGAAGTTCCCGTTCACTGCCAGTTGTGTAGCTGTGCTCTGCTGTTGCTGTCCCACCTCCCCCCCACCAAATCTCCACTCCTTTCTTGCTTTTGGTGGT